>NW_024868562.1:0-24305 GCF_013358625.1 Macadamia integrifolia | reverse complement strand
GGGGGGGGGAGAGGGAGAGGGGGAGAGAAAGAAAGAGATGGCACATTGCATAGGCTCATATTATTAGCATTGTCTCCTTCAATAACTAAGCCTTGTAACCAATTCAGTGAATGAAACAAAATTCCATCAAAATATTAGGAAAGTGTAAAAACATGATAACCCAAGGACACATGAAATCCTGTAGACACATTAGATAATATGTGATTCTTCTCTTAGGAAAGAAATATTATTGGCATTTTATTATGTCATATTATTCATAATCAAATGAAGTTGTGATGTAACAATTTATATAAAATAAAATTAATAGAGAGTCTAAATTACCCCTGACAGTGTTACCAATTCTTTATCAAACTACAAAATTTTTGTTTCCAAAGTAAAATTATTTTCGCCCTTAGAATCCAACATTGTGCACAACTGTGTACAAAACCTCTCCTATATTAATTGTCTTTTTATTTATAACCTTTGTATTAGCTAAAATCTTTGTTTAGTACACAACTAAGGGGTCAATTTGGAACTAAAATTGAAACCGTCCTGCTAAAACCAGGTACTGGCGATCATCCCATAAATAAAGATATTAAGATATAAATTTGGTAACAAATATTAAATGGGACGGGTGGGTTCTGAGATGGGATTCTCAATAGTATTAGTATAAAAATACGGTTAGGTAGCTAATGGAACCGGAACCACCTATACCATGTCGAAGGGTATATTTCATGTTCTTGTGTTCAATTTTTATAATTGTAGTTTGATGTACTTGAGTGGTATTTTATCTTATGGAGGTTTCCACGGATGGTCATTTACTTTTATTTCTATAAACTTGTTTAGTGATGACAATAAAAGCATATATGGACATGTTTATTAATTTTTTTCATTATTAATTCTGAATTATTATTTTGAGAAGTTCAGATGTGATCTTAGAGAGTTTGAATAAGTAAAACCATGAAAGTCATCATGCTTTCGTGGTCTAAGTACTTTCTAAGTAATGATACTTTTGATTTCATAATGGTGGAAAAATCTGCAACAATAATAATGGAACCATCTCATTAGGAACTAACAAAATTCTTCCTTTTCTACATTGCCTAGAATCATTTAGGAATCAGTACTATTCCATTCCGTTAATAATCAGAACTAAAACCAGGTTTAATCTCGTTAACTGAGAACCGTCCCAAAACTGGAGATGAGAGATTCATGAAGTTGTGAAGAAACATTGGGAGGGAAAAAACATTTCATCCATTAAAAAAATCATGAAAACTCTATGGAAAATAAAATAATGATACTCTCCACTCTCGCCACACTTCCTTTACTTATTTTTTATTTGTTAAGAAGAGAATACTGTGATTTGGAGCTGCTAGTCATGGCTGCCAGTGTTGTTGATTCCATCTAAAGGTGTTCAAGAACATGGTCGAAGCTCGAGATATTGGAGAAAACTAAATTTGCAATATGACTAAATGCTAAAAGAGGTGCCACTCAAATTCTTATGTGTTGGATTATACGTTGGGCGGAAGAAGCGTATTGAATTGATAAATTGACTAGCAGCAGAATTATCCCTTGAGCTGCATAGTGCATGAAATAGTTTGCTAAACGCTTTAGTTTGAGACAACATGAATCATGGAGATCTAGAGAGATGTTGGAAGTCAAGTGGAGAAGAAAAAGAGAAAAAGAATTGTACAATCTCCTCTGCTTAAGATGGAGAGAGAAATTGTCAAAATCTTCCAATCTCTAAGCCAACTTAAGTGCCCTTTTTTTCTTATCTTTACATAAAATTACTTTCTTTTAAAGATGTTAAATCTAAATTGAGGTTACATAGTTGAAGCCAAGTAACCAAGCGGGCATTTCAACATACTGCAAGCATGTATGTCCAATGGATCCAAACTCAAACAAGAATCACGTAATTCAACGAGATAATATCTAATGATCCAAACTCGAATAAGAATGTTGAGACACACTATAACAACGCATCTCCAATGATTCCAGTGTATTCTTCTCTATTTGGGTATATGAGCTAATTGGTGTCTAAAAGGATAAGAATATGTTCCTCTCATATTCCTTTTATAGTAACAAATCGAGGTACGCAAAGACGTGTTTCGTTAAGAGATTGTTTTCTTGCCACTAGGATTGATCCTAAAGACTCTTGTAAATATATTTTGTGATGTATTGTGAATATAGGTTGGACTTTCTTATCTTGAGTTGTAGTGGTAATTTATCATTTCTTCAATTCATTTAATTACATTAACATCCCCTAAGGTTTAATGAGACTGGATCATATTCATTTACGAGACTATTTTGGTATGTACTATAAGAATATTTTATAGGATTGATATGGTGGATCAATGAACAAAAATAATAATACAATCATGAATCTAACTAACACATACCTAGATCCATATCGTACTGAAAAGATTCTACAAGCTTTGGCTTTTCGCTCTTGTACAATCTTCTTTCTTGAGTTTTCTCTCCTTGTTATTCTTGTCTGCTCTCCTCTTTATGTAAATTGTCAATTAATTGCAACTAATGGGTGTTGCTTCCTTTATATAGATGAGAAGTAGGGACTGTAACCCTGAACTAGAATATAAGTGGGACCCTCCTATAATATAACTCAATTGCAAAGACACCCACTGGTCTTTATACTTTAAGGTGGTTAATCGAAAACCTGAATTGCCATTAGGGGATCACTCCTGAACTGGTCTTTGTCCAACCCAGCTAGACGATCAGCACCCAACTACTAATCCAACCCCACACAATGATTGATACTAGCCCATACAGAGAAAAAACATTACATGTACACATATATGGTATTTGGAATCCACTTTCTGTCTCTGTATTTAAAAGATTCTAAAAATCAAGTGTTTGTGCGTATGAGAATGTTCGCTACATGAATCGATCTTAGGTTTAACGATGTTAATTTAGAGAGTGGACAAGGTTCTTGTACAAGAACATGACTGATCTACATGGATAGAATCCACCCAATAAAAAAACGTATCCTCTGGTGGATTTAGTGTGTGGATCAACCGTACGGGAATGGTTATGAGAACCTGATCGACAAACTAACTTAAATCAAAATGACTATTTTAACCCCCAATATATGTCTACGTGTAAACACTATCGTCGACTTTCGAAGATTTGCAACTCAACGGCGACCCGGAATGATTCCCTCTCCTCTACCGGCGACTTCACCCTCGAGACCTCCAACCCGGAATGATTCCCTCTCCTGACTTTCCTTTTTCTGATGAAGACACCTGATTTTCCTCAAAAGACATACTAATGGTCTAGGGCCCTAAGATCTAAGGTTTCTTCATACCTAAAAAAAAAGTTAAAAAAATTTAAGCTTCAGCAAATAAGCAACGCATAACTCGCATCGCCGACCTTTAACTTGGACAAGATGTGAGGGTACATAGCTGTTACCTACTTCCCTCCCTACCAAAAAAAAAAAAAAAAAAAAAAAAAAAAGAAAGAAAGAAAGAAAGAAAGAAAGAAAGAAAGAAAGAAAGAAAGAAAGATGTGAGGGTACAGCAAGGATCTAAATTCGCTATCCTGACTTCAAGGAGAATTGCTCAGTCCACTTATGGTGTTTTTTGACCTGGTCAAAGAGAGGATACTCTATCTTTCATTAAATTCTATCTTTAAGCATAGCCCTCCACGTTTCATTCGTATGAAACCCAAGACCACCGTCCAATATTATTCTTCTCCTCTCAATTCTCCATCTTTCTCTCCCAGTGATCTTAAAAAACAAAACTCAATCAATGTTTCATGTTTTCTTCTCTCTTTAACCTCTAATCTTTCCTCCCTTCAGAGCAATGTCTCTGTCTATCTTTCTCTTATGCCCTTCCAGCTCCAAGAGGTACCCATAATAATAATAATAGTAATAATCAAACCCATTGATTTCCTTCTTTTCTCTCTCTTTATTGATGCTTTTTTGATATGAAAACATTGTATAGGTTTCCTCCTAAACTGTGGCTCATCAAAGGAAATCAATGTGGGAAGTCTCAGATGGATCACCGACGAAGGTTTTATTACCGGCGGTCACAAAACTACCGTTGACACACCGGGTTTGCTGCTGGTTTTATCTACCTTGAGGTTCTTTCCTGACAAAAATGTTAGGAAGAATTGCTATGTGATTCCTGTGATCAAAGGAGCAAAGTATATGGTTCGAATAACGTATTATTACGGCGGTTTCGATGGAGGAAATGAACCACCTGTGTTTGATCAGATCGTTGAAGGGATGAAATGGAGCACTGTTAATACCACAGAAGATTATGCACAAGGTCTCAGCTCTTATTATGAGATCATTGTGGCTGCTCATGGTAAGACATTGAGCATTTGTCTTGCTAGGAACAATGACACAGTGTCAAGCCCATTTATCTCCACCCTTGAATTGGAGAACCTTGAGGATTCTATGCATAACTCCACAGATTTTGTCGACTATGCTCTTAGTACTGTTGCCCGTAGTTCCGTTGGATACACTGGAGACATGATTAGGTACGTAATTCATTGTCTCTCTCTCTCTTTATACTTAGGTCTAGATTGAATATGATTGAAATTTGGAGTCCAATTATGCGAAATTCGCGTCAATTGGAGGATCACAAAGAAAGATTCCATTTTGATGACTGATATTGGTTGATACGGAATCCGATTTAATAAACCAGATCCTCAAGTCTAAATCAATCATGATTGAAAATATGCATGTTGCATAGTTGGAAAACTAGGTTTTCTGACTTGAATTAGTGCCTCTCTTTCAATGATATGAAACTGAAGACCCCCCTTAATGTAAAGGCAGCTGATCCCCGATGTGCTATTCAATCTTGTAACCTGTGATTGTTAAAGAAAAAAAAAAAAAACCCTGATGACTCGGCCTGATCAAACCTAGTAGTTAGGGCAAGTCGTGTTATTTATTTTTTAAATACAATAAATATGTATAAATTAATAAAAAATAAAGTTAAAATAGAAAAAAAAATTAAGAGATCACATATAATTGAATTTTGAGCTTATACAATTACAAGCATGTTAAATATTAAAAAAGAATTACTAAAATAGTGAACCAATTTTTTTATATAGTATTTTAAAAAATGATTAAACTTGTCAGTTTACAGTGACTCGGATAAAAAGACATAATCTTATTTAACAGGGATGATTCACAATCGAGTCTTGTCAATTTTCACTTTGATCGAATCATCATGACTTTTGACTAGATTTTTTCAAATTTTGACTTGACTTGGGTGACTTAGCCGAATCAAATTTTGATTTTCCAATAATGGTATATTATGATTTTGATATTAGAGAATGGGTGTGTAAAATTTGGAACTAGCTTTCCAGATGATCTATACAACCGGTACTGGCAAGAATTCACAGACGAATCAAACCCAATTGTGTTGTCAATCCAATGTAACTTCATTTGATTTCTGGAACATTCCACCAACAAAGGCCTTTTGGTCTGCAATCACAACGAGCAGAGGAAAGACACTCAAAGTGTAATGGCCGAACGTGTCCCTACCCAAGACCAACTACTACATTGCCCTTTACTTCCAAGATAGCAGAACCCCAAGCCCCTTCAGTTGGAGAATCTTCAATGTTTCTATAAATGGCAAGAAATTCTATGCTGACCTTAATGATGTAACGGAGGCCGGCGTCACCGTTTATGGCTCCGAGTGGCTTCTTTCGGGGCTCACAGAGATCACCATGACTCTCGAACTTCTTCCAACTGATACCTCTTGGTGGAAGGATAGTCAGTAGAGATGGTACTTACTAAGTTTTAACTTCAACCCGTTGGTTTCAAACTGAATTGACACCGTGAAAATTTCTCTCTTTAATAGTGATTAGTCTGTCTTGTAATATGATTGTTCTTCATTAATCACTTTTCATTAGGACTGAGTACTCCCTTCGACTGTGAAAATTAAAAACAAAAGCTGGAAGAGAGAGATGTCTGAGAGCCCTCTCACAATCACAGGGGATGATCCAGGAGGTGGCTTCCCGCCTGATAGGGGAAGGCAACTCCGGTTAATGAACTTTTGGAAGGCTCAACCTCCCATGGAGCAGGCGGTTTTGGATGGGGGAAAGAAGCCTTCTGTTGCTGCAAATAAATCCTTCGCCTCCATTGTTGGTTCTGATACCGAAGCTTCTGCAAAAGTGACCGCCCCAACTGATCAAATACCACACAAATCTTATGCGAATGTGGTAGGTTCAAACACACCGATGGTGGATGAACTGGCCGACCCTGTTCATGCAGGGAATTTGACCAAGGTGATCATCCCCCAGGAGGCTTACGAGCATAGATTACTAAAATATCGATTTGTCCTGATTAGTAATCAATTTTCGTTTCTTTTCCCTGGATGATGTTCGCAGAGAAGCCCGTGACTCTTGGAAACTGAAAGGTAAAGTGAAGATGATACCCATGGGTAAGGGCTTCATGATCTTCCAATTTGAGTCTGAGCATGACATGGCCCAGATGTGGAAGCGAAGCCCTGTGAAGATTGGAGGTCAACTCATTCGGTTTCAAAGATAGCGTCCAGATTTTAGCATCCATGAAAAATTGAGCAATAAGGTCTTGGTTTGGGTGCGATTTCCAGATCTTCCTTTGGAATATTGGCATGAAAAGGTATTATTGACAATGGCCAAGGTGGTAGGGAGGCCAGTTGGTCCCGATCAACGCACCAAGAGCGTTATATACGGAAATTATGCTCGTGTTCTGGTGGAGATGGAAGTGGGGGTTCCAAGGCTGGAGGAAATCCAAGTTGAACGCAGACAGCCTGGGATTCAAACTTTGTTCTAGTTCAAGCAGCAGTTGATATACGAGGATTCATTGGGGAAATGTGGTTTCTATAAAAAACTGGGGCACCAAGTTCACGTCTGCCGAGAAAAGAAGGCCTATGACAAGCGACTGAATGCTCGAGACAATGCAGAGACACCATGGGCGGTGTATGAAGAAGATAGAGTCAACTTGGGAATGAGTAACTCACCGGTTCGAATCATCACTTCTTTGGAAAGAAGGGATCACGATCTTGTGAATTCAAATTCAAATCATGTGAACACTAATGGAGAACTGGCGGGCTCTTTTATTCCTCGTAATTATCTGCCTCAGTTACCAAATGTGGAAGAAGGTGAGATTTTAATTGATTTGATTTCTCCATCTCACAATTCAATTATTCCTATTTCGAAAAATCTGGAAACGGCTAATGAGGGGGAGATTTTAAATAAGGAAGCTCATGATAGTGAGGAGATACACTCTGAATCTTCTGATTCAGATAAGGAGGCGGTATCTTCTGATGATGAGGTGGGCCGGTCTAATGAGGAGTCTTCCTTTGAATCTGGGCAGGAATCAGACCATGATACGGTCAAGAAAGGAGAACCGAACCAGTTTGGTTCAGTTTCAACCACGGGTCCATTGGAGCTTCAGCAGCAGGTGAGCAAGGCCATGGCACCCTCCTCTCAGGGTGGGGTGAGGGTTTCTGCTCGTCATAAGAGGACAAGGGTGTCCCTAGGTAGTTCTCGAGGAGGTCTGACTGGTAGGGGGGTCATATAGCGACGAATAGGGAGTATACTGCCCCATTGTAGCTCCCTTTGAGCAGGAAGGAGATTGCTCGGATGGGAGTTCAAGCTGTCGACAAGGCGGCAAAGATGATTGAGAAAGGGACTGAAGCAGGGAAGAAAAAGAAAAAGAAAAAGAAAGGTGGTGGTTAGACCTTGAGGTCGGACAAGTCTGATGGAACATCTTTTTAATTATGTGGATTTTCTATTGGAATATCCGAGGTGATCGAAAGGCAGCGGCTTCTAGAGCGTTGCATATTTTTCTTCGTGATCACTCCCCTGATGTGGTGTGTATTGCAGAGCCCATGGGAGATTCAGTGTCTTTCCCTGCCTGTTTTTTTAATCGACTGGGATTCATGACCGAAATTATCCATAATTCCCGTCTTGATAAAGTGCCAAACCTCTGGGTAGTCTGGAAAAATTCTCTTGCGAGGCCTGTGGTGATGCAGTCCTCAGAGTAGATTTCAGTTTCAATGCAATGGAATGGTCAGCAGGTTGTGGTTTCTGTGATTCATGCCTCGTGTTTCAGGGCAGAGCGTAGGAATCTTTGGGTGGAGATGGGCATTGTGGCTGCCCTGTCCCTTCCATGGGTTGCTCTAGGGGACTTTAATGCCACGTTTTATTCTCATGAGAAGAGGGGTCCTGGTAGATTCAATGTGGGTGCCACGACAGAGTTCCAGGCCATGGTGGATGCTTGTGATTTGATAAGCTCTCCGTCCCAGGGATCCAAATTTAACTGGACTAACAATAGATGTAGAGGACATGTGGCGGCAAGGCTTGACAGAAGTTTTTTCAATGCTCAATGGTTGGAAGTTTTTGGTGATTGTGATCAGAAGGTGCTCCATAGATCAATTTTAGATCATGCTCCAATCCTTTTTTCCTCTGCAGCGATTCCTAAGCCTCGAAATGCCCCTTTCAGATTTCATCATTTTTGGATGGAAGAGGAATCCTTTGAGGACCTGGTGACGGATGTGTGGTCTAGGGAGGTTAGGGGTGGTCCCATTGGCAGGCTGGCATATAAATTAAGGGCGGTGAAGAGTGCTCTAAAAGGGTGGGCAAGACAAACTTTCCCTAACTTGGATGTAGCTCTTAAAGATGCTACTGAAGAAGTGGAGGAAGTCCAGCGAACTATCAACCAGGTAGGGATGTCTGATGAGTTATACTCCAAAGAAGCAGAGGCGAAAACTAAGCTCTTGAAAGCAGTGGAGATGCACGAAAAACTTTGGGCTGAAAAGGCTCGCTGCAATTAGGCGAAACTTGGAGATCGTAACTCAAAATTCTTTCACCTATCGGTTAAGGTGCGACGTATAAAAAACAGCATTCGTACTTTGAAAAAACAAGATGGTACAGTGGTCTCTGAGCCGCTGCAGATGGCAGAATATGTGTCACTTTTTTTTTGAAAATTTTCATAAAGCGGACCATTGCATAGATCATATGGAGTTGTTGTAGGTGATTCCTAATGAGGTGAATAGGGAGGACTCTTCCATATTAGAAGCTATCCCTGCCAGAGAAGAGATTAAGAAGGTGGTATGGGGATTGGATCCAGATAGCTCTCCTGCCTCTGATGGGTTTCCAGGAGCTTTCTTCAAACAGTGTTGGGAGATAGTAGGTGACGATATTTGTGGGGCTGTGATTGCTTTCTTCCGCTGTGGGAAGCTTTCGAATGGAGTAAATAACAGTTTTTTGATGCTAATTCCAAAGGTGGAGGGAGCGGTCTCTCTGGATAAATTTCGCCCCATCTGCATGGCAAACTTTTTCTACAAAGTCCTACCAAAGATCATGGCTGAGAGGTTATCTTGCCTTCTTCCTCGATTGGTGTCAGATGAGCAAGGGGGTTCCAGAAAGGTAAGATTATCTCATCAAATATTGGATTAGCCTCTGAGCTTGCTAATTTATTACATACATTTGTCAAAGGGGGTGGCATGGGTATTAAGATTGACGTGCAGAAGGCCTATGACACATTGTCATGGGATTTTCTTTCTGCGGTCTTGAAACGATTCGGCTTCTTGGATGTGTGGTTAGCTTGGATTCATGAAATCTTGGTTTCTTCTAGAATTTCAATGTTATTGAATGGTGGTCCGGTGGGTTTCTTTGGAGTTGAGAAAGGTTTGAGACAAGGAGACCCGCTATCTCCTATGCTTTTTATTTTGGCAGAAGAAGTGTTGTGCAAGGGTCTAAATGGTCTATTAAAGGAGGGAAAACTGAAGGCGCTCCCTGGTCCTAGAGGTGCCACTGTTCCCAGTCATCTGTTTTTCACAGATGACATTTTTATCTTCATGAACGCCAGAGCAAAACATGTTCGATGTCTGAGAGAGTTCCTGCTTAAATACCAAGAATTTTCTGGCCAAAAATTCAGCTTGGAGAAGAGCAAGGTTTTTTTTGGCAAAGTCACCCCTCACAGGAAGAGGTATATTTCTGATCTACTGGGTATCCCAACTTGCTCTCTTCCGACGAGGTATCTTGGGGTTGAGATCTTCAAGGGCGCTGTCAAGAAGGATAGGATGCTTCCTCTTATGGATAAAATTAAATCTCGATTACAGGGATGGCAAGGCAAACTCCTTTCAATGGCTGGTCGTGCAGACCTCATTCGGTCTGTGATCTTAGGTATGCCTATTCATAATTTTTCCATTTATCGGTGCCCTGAATCGGTGATTAAAATGGTGGAGCGCTGGATTAGGAATTTCCTATGGTTAGGGGATATTTACACAGTGAAGAAAATCACTGTGAAATGGGAAGAGGTAAGCTGGCCTAAGGAGGAAGGGGGTTTAGGTATCAGGCGATTGAGGGATGTCAACTGTGCGGTGCTTAGCAAACTAGTGTGGCAAATGAACCATGAAGGATTTGCTTTTAGTTCCTTCTTGCGGACTAGATTTGTGAATGAAGGTGGAGACCTCAAGAAGGGTTATAGAGCATCTTCGGTGTTTAAAGGAATTGCGAAGATGTGGAACTTTGTATCTCTATCTGAGCGTTGGATGGTGGGTACCGGTGAGGACATATTTTTTTGGCAGGATCGATGGATAGGCCCTCTGTCTATTGCTAAGCTCTCCCCCCTCCCTTTGTCTCGTTTTTCTCATAGCATTTGCAGAGTGGCAGACTTTATTGGAGACGGTAAGTGGTGTTTTCCTCCTATTCAGTCTGAATTTTTAAATGATATATTCAAAGCTATAGGGAATATATCCTTGCCACAGGGTCAGAAACACCAATGGTGCTGGTCTCTATCCTCCTTAGGAGTTTTCTCCACTGAATCGGCCTAGGAAGCACTGAGAAAGGTTTCTCCTAAAGTGGGCTAGGCAAAATTGGTGTGGAGCTCGGTTTTGATCCCTCACCAATCAGTGTTTGGATGGAGACTTATGCATGGAAAGCTTCCTTGTGATGACAAGGTAAAAAGAAAAGGAGTGCCGCTCCCTTCTAGGTGTGAGGTGTGCAATAAGGCTGAGGATTCTATAAATCCTTGTTCTTGGAATGTGATGGAGCTATCTACATTTGGAGGGCGTTTGCTGAAGTCTTTGGATTTCATTGGCCCTATCAGGGGGATGATTTTTCAGCGCATGTTTCATGGTGGACTCAAAATTCCAAAGCCATTGGACTGTCTCAAATGTGGATGGCAGGTTTGATTCTTGTTCCATACTTTATTTGGATGGAAAGGAATTCAAGGAGATTTAGGGGTCTGCATCGATCTTATGGTCAAGTCTTTTACACAATAATGGAGGAGATTAGAAGACGTGGCCGAGGAAAAAGTGATAGAATTAAATCTCGACTAGATTCTGAGAGATGCTTGAAGCTTAATATGGAGGTTCCAAGAAGGAAGATTAAAGGGGTGCGAGAAATTTTCTGGCTGCCTCCAATGGATGGTTGGTGGAAGTTAAATTGTGATGGCTCGTCCTTGGGTAATCTAGGGAATGCAGGAGCAGGTGGCTTTATAAGGGACAGCACGTGCCAGATTGTATCGATTTATAGCTCCTATTTAGGAATAGCTTCAAATTTCCATGCTGAATTTCAAGCGTTAATTGAAGGAATTGAGAGAGCAAGAGAGATGAATTGTGCATCTCTGTGGATCGAATATGATTCGGGTGCTGTGGTGCTCATGGTTCAAAGGGGCTTAGTCCCGTGGTTTGTTTGGCAAAGGTGGTCTTCCCTTATGTCTTATCTCAGTGGTATAAGATGGAAAATCACTCATTGCTATTGGGAGGCAAACCCTATAGCAGATTTCCTGGCGCAGATGGCTGCTAAGAAGGAAGCATCTACATCAGTAGTGGCATGGCCTCCTGAGGTTCTTGAGTTCATGGCTGAGGATGCGATGGCAGATCACGTTTCAGATTTTATTAGTGTTCAATTTATGTTTTTGGCCTAGCACCTATCTTTTTGCTGATGGCAATGCCGTAGGTGGAGGTGGGTCCTAGGTGGTGTGCTTTTTGTTTGTTTTTCTTTGGATCTTCTTTTTATGGATCCTCTTTGTACAATTTTTAATTTTTCCCTTTTCGTCTCTTAATATACATGACCCTTTAGCGAAAAAAATAGTCTGTCTTGTAATGTATTTTTTGCTAATTAATATTTTTTTTTGGGGGGGGGGGGGAGAAAAGGGGGAATATAGTGATGGCAATGGAAGAAGTGGCAAGAAGTATGAACAACCCACCTTCTGATTGGTATGGATATCCATGCTTGACTTCAGAAAACTCATGGACTGGGGTCACATGTCATACTAATGGAAAATTAGCCCGGGTCATCAAGCTGTGAGTTATCTATGCATTCTAAAATCCGATTCTTCTCTATTAATTTTCTCGATTCAGAATATAGTCAAAGTCAAAAATCTGTTCTCGTTATAGATTTATTATTGGTGTCTTGATTCGTGAAATCTTGAGAATGGTGGAAGAGAGGCGCTCTGAAGATGGTGATATGGATAATGGTGATCGTGAGACTTTGGATTGAGGACCCCCTCCTCAGGGGCCGGAGGTGAATGCACCTCCTCTTTCTTATGCAAGGGCGGTAGGTCTCGCCTCATGGCCTGCAATTAATTCACTCCCAGAGTCGATTCAAGTAGGAAACATTACAAGGATCATCATACCACAGAATGATTATGAAGCAAAGAGACAGAATTTCAGGTTTGCTCTCATAGGCCGTGTAAATTTTCGTCTTCTATCTTTGGATGATTTACGTCAAGAGGCAAGAGATAACTGGAGATTGACTCAAGGGGTTGTGATGCACCCTCTGGGAAAAGGCTATGTCATTTTTCAATTTCGATGTGAGGGCGATAAGGCGGCTATTTGGAGAAGAACCCCTTTGCGTGTGTGTGGACAGTTAATTCGGCTTCAACACTGGAGACCGGATTTTAACATCCATGAGAAAAATTCCTTCACAAAACTCGTGTGGGTTCGTTTCCCAGACCTTCCCTTGGAATATTGGCATGATAATGTCCTTCTTTCTATTGCGAAGGCGGTAGGACGTCCAGTTACCCTGGATAATCATACTAGACAAGGAATTTTGGGATATTTTGCCCGAGTGCTGGTTGAAGTTGATAGCTCGGAAGCTGCTACTCGTGTTGAGGAGGTTCAGGTAGAGAGATTCAAACCAAGTACTACTAAGATTTTTGGCTTTTGTCAGCGAGTAATATATGAAGATAATTGTGCAAAGTGTGGTTTCTGTAAGCGGATGGGTCATCAAGTAAACAATTTTCGACTAAAAAAGATGGAGGATGAGAAGCAGAGTGCTCGTGAGAATGTAAGGGTACCAGGTGCGGTATACGAGGAAGACGGAGTTGACTCAAACAGGGGTGACTCGCTGGGTATCTCTAGATCTTCTTTGGAAAGAAAATTTTCAAATCTGCCACTCCCAAATCAGATTTTGGAAAATAAAGGGGACTTACCTATTGAAGAGGGAAACGGATCTGCTGGACAATCACAAAATAATATCTCTTCTCAACTTCCAAATATAGAAGAAGGTGAGATTCAAATTAATTTGAATTCGGCTAATACAAATCTCCCTATTTCGGAAAATGTGGGATTAGCGCAGGAGAGAGTTGAGTCAAATAAGGACTCTAGTGATGATGTGGAGGGGTTTGATTCGGTTTCTGAATCAAAATTAGAATCTGATTCAGACCAGAATTCTGGTTCAAAAGAGAGTGGACCGTATCAGGTTCGATCTTCCCCAGTCTATGATACGGTGGATATTTCTCAGCAGGAAGTTCCTTTGGCGAGAGTGTTGCAGGGTCCTGTGAGAATATCATCACGCACAAAGAGAACGGGACTGATTTAGGGATCCAGTCGGTGTGGCCTGACGAGCAGTGGTGGACAGATTTCTTCCTCTTGGCATGGTCCGGCCCCTACCTCTACAATTAGTAGAAGGGAGATTGCTGTGATGGGAGTTCAGGCAGTAGATAGAGTTGTTTTGATGGGTGAGCATGGTAAAACAGTGGGAGAAAAAAAGGGGAAGAAGAAAAAAGGAGGAGGTCAGACATATATATCTGACAAGGTCGCGAACCCAACAAGTTAATCATGCGTGTTCTTTTCTGGAATATTTGTGGTGTGAAGAAGGAGGCTGGTAAGAGATTTTTACAATCTCTTATTACAGAGACTTCTCCAGATATTCTGTGTTTGGCTGAACCAATGGTTCAGGTGAGTAAATTCCCTGTTTTATTTTTTAATAAATTGGGATATTCGGCAGAGTTTATCCATAATATCCGCCATGAAAGGTTGTCTAACCTGTGGATAATTTGGAACCATGGTCTGAGTCAGCCTTCCGTTGTCTCAATGTCGGATCAACAGCTCTCTATTGAGGTGGACTGGCAAGGGAAAAAAATGCTTTTGTCCTTTATTCATGCTAGTTGCTTTAAAATTGAGCGTAGAGATTTGTGGTCGGAATTGGCGGCTATTTCAGCAGCTTCTCTCCTGCTTGTTGTTGGTGATTTTAATGCGACACTGTTGTCTAATGAGAAAAAAGGTCCGGGGAAATTTAATGTTGGATCGGCGGCAGAGTTCCAAGCAATGGTGGATTCTTGTATGCACATTTCTACCCCTTCACAGGGTAAAAAGTATACTTGGTCAAATAATCGTACAAGGGGTAATGTCATGGCTGTTCTGGATAGAAGCTTTCATAATGAGTTATGGATTGATGAATTCAAAAATATTTCTCAGAGAGTTATAAGCTGCACTGGATCTGATCACACTCCCATCTTGATCCATTCAAACGTGATCCAAAAGCCTAGCAACATTCCGTTTCGATTTCATAATTTTTGGATGGAAGATGATAGCTTTCATTCGGTGGTGAAGCAAGCCTGGTCTCAACATGTGGGTGGCTGCCCCATTTATATCTTGGCGCAAAAATTGAAGGTGGTGAAAGGGGTGCTAAAAGCTTGGGCAAAAGAAAGATTTCCTAATCTAAATGAGGAAGTGAAAAAAGCTACTTCAGGGCTAAAAAGAGTGCAGGATATTATTGAGATTTCAGGAATGTCGGATGCTCTCTTTAACGAAGAAGCTGATGCAAAAACAGCCCTTTTAAATGCTAGTAAGATGCAAGAAAAACTGTGGTTTGAGAAGGCTAAATTACGATGGTTGAAAGAAGGTGATCGGAACACAAAATTTTTGCATCTTTCAGTGAAGATTAAAAGATCAAGAAATCAGATTAGTATGTTACATCGTGAAGATGGTTCTTGGATTTCTGATCAATTACATTTGGCCAACTATATTGTGGATTTTTACAAGAGTTCTCACTCTGAAATTCCTGTAGAACCACACTATGAGCTACTTGACCAAATTCCGACAATCATTTCTAATGAAGACAATGCTTTCTTGGGTGTTGTTCCCTTAAGGGAAGAAATAAAGATGGCAATATGGGATCTGGATGCGAACAGCTCTCCGAGCCCTGACGGCTTTCTAGGTCAGTTTTTCTGAAGTTGTTGGGATATTGTGGAAAATGATTTCTGTAGGGCTGTTTTCTCTTTCTTTTTAGTAGGAAAAATTCCTAAGGGGGTAAATAATTGTTTCCTAACCCTTATCCCTAAAGCTGATGGTGCTTCTTGTTTGGATAAGTTCCATCCCGTATGTATGGGAAACTTTTTCTGCAAAGTTTTATCCAAAATTGCTGCTTCCAGGTTATCTCTCTTTCTCCCAAGATTAATCTCAGAAGAACAAGGTGCATTCTAGAGGGGTAAAATTATATCAGCAAATATAAGCCTTGCTTCAGAGTTGGAAAACCTGATGCACTCATCCGTTCGAGGTGGAGGTATGGGTCTAAAGCTAGATGTGCAGAAAGCCTACGATTCTCTGTCTTGAGAATTCCTCTTTGCAACCTTGAAGAATTTTAGTTTCTCTCCTAATTGGATCAACAAAATACACCAGATGTTGCTCTCAACAAGGATTTCAATTTTGCTAAATGGAGGTCTAGTGGGTTTCTTTGGTGTGGAGCGTGGTCTCAGGCAAGGAGACCCTATTTCCCCAATCCTTTTTATTCTGGCAGAGGAAGTTCTTTGTAGGGGCTGAAGAACTTGATTCTGGAAAGGAAGATGAAAGCTCTCCCAGGCCCTAGAGGATCAATTACCTCTTCCCATTTACTTTTCGCAGATGATATTTTCATCTTTATGAATGGCTCAGCTAGGTATGTGAAGCATCTTCATGAGTTTTTATCCAAGTATCAGTCCTTTTCAGGGCAGAAAATAAACTTGGAAAAAAGTAAAATGTTTTTTGGGAAGATTGCCCCTCATAGAAGTCATTTTATTAGTGATTTCCTGGGCATTCCCGCGGCTGATCTCCCTACAAAATATTTGGGGGTGGAGATTTTTAAAGGCAGAGTGAAGAATAGTCATTTGCTTCCTCTTCTGGATAAGATAAAGGGTCGGTTGGCAGGGTGGAAGGGCAAAATTCTCTCTAAGGCTGGGAGAATTGAATTGGTTAAGTCAGTTATTTCTGGTATTCCCATACACAACTTCTCTGTGTACTGGTGGCCGGATGAAACTATTAAGGTGGTGGAACGGTGGATGAGGAATTTTATTTGGTCAGGTGATATAGAAGTAGCAAAGAAGATTGTTATGAAATGGGAAGGGGTGTGCAAGCCTAAAAAGGAAGGGGGTCTGGGAATTAGAAGGATGAGAGAAGTGAATTTTGCTTGTTTATGTAAACTGGCTTGGCAAATCAAACATGAGGATTCTCTCCTGAGCAGATTTTTCATGGAATGTTTTATCAAGGAGGATGGGTTGCTACAAAGGGGATATAAGTCTTCATCTATATGGGCGGGCTTGAAAAGAGTTTGGAGTTTCGTTGCGAAGAACGAGCAATGAATTCTGGGAAATGGGGAAAATTTTGATTTTTGGTTAGATAGATGGATTGACAATCAATCTATCACTGAGAAGACAAACTTGGACCCTGCTTTTTTCTTAGATGCAAAAGAAAAAGTCTCTGATTTCATATGCCAAGCCGCCTGGGACCTCCCTCATGTGGAGTCTGTTTTACTTGCTGAAATTTGGGAGAAAGCTAAACGTATTCACATCCAAGGTGTGAACGACCAATGTCTTTGGCGATTGACCTCTTCAGGTATCTTCTCTATTAAATCTGCCTGGGAAGAAAATAGAGAAAAATATCAGAAAGTGAGTTGGTTTTCTCTGATATGGAACTAATCTAACCAACCAAGACAAGCTGTTTTTGCTTGGTGGTTAGTTCAAAATAGATTACCAACAGATGAAAATGTGTCTCGTTGTGGAGTGCAAATGGCTTCCCGGTGCAGTTTGTGTGGTAAAGATGCAGAATCAATGTCTCACTTATTTTATAACTGTGAATTTGCTCGCAGTTTGTGGAGGGCTTTCTGTGAAGGCTTCGATGTGCAATGGAAACCTTATATGGACATGCCCACTCTTATTGCTTGGTGGAAACAAACAGCAAAGAGTCTCCATTTTAAAAAGGTGTGGATTAGTGGATTCTCCCTGGTTCCTAGTGTCATATGGTAGGAAAGGAATGCAAGAATTTTTGAGGGGGTCTCCAAATCATCTAGACATTGTTTTGCCATGATTAAAAGTGAAATCAGCCTCCATATGACCGCTGCTATAGTGTCTCCTCTTTCATTTAGCTCCTTAATGTGTGCCAAACGATTGGGGATCTCTAGGGTGCGATACAAACCAAGAGAGGTAATGGAAATTTTTTGGTGTCCTCCCCAAATGGGATGGGTGAAACTAAACTCAGATGGCTGCTCTTTGGGAAATCTAGGAAAAGCATGTGCGGGTGGAATATTTCGGAAGGAAAATTCGGAAAATTACAGTCTTTCAGAACTTTTCTTGGTGTCCACACAAATTTTGAAGCCGAGATGATAGCTGTTATTACTGGGCTGGAAGAATCCACCTTCAAAATTTTCGGGTATTACTCATTTGTGGATTGAGTGTGACTCAGTAGCTGTAGTTTTGCTTATATCTAAGGGAAGAATCCCTTGGGTTTGTCTTCAGAGGTGGATGAGTTTAACCTCCTATTTGAACTCTCTTACTTGGAAAATCACTCACTGTATGCAGGAAGCAAATCCTGTGGCTGATTTCTTGGCAAAAACAGCAGCAAAATTCAAAGTTTCTTCTCCTATCCAATCCTGGCCTGCGCTGATTGCTATAGAGTTGGAAGTGGATTGTCAATCTCGGCCTAGATACCGCTTCTTTTAATGTATTCTGTTTTTATGTCCAATTTTTGTGATTTGGTTTCTGTTGTGAGTTCTTCTTTGCTAATGGCAATGCCGAAGGTGGAGTAGAATTTTCCAGATTTCAAATGTGATATTGCTTTGTATATTCTTTGTTCCCCTTCTTTTAATACAATGAATTTTTAGCGAAAAAAAGATTTAGGAACCTCACAGATGCTAGCTTCTCTGGAACGCTATCCCCAAGCCTAGGGAACTTAACGGGGCTGACCCACATGTAAGTAAGCAAGAGATGAATCCTATTCTGTTAGATATAAATTAACTAATCTTCACATTTAGTCTGAAACTTGGTTGCTTTGATATTATAATTACAGTTGGCTGGGAGGAAACAAATTCACTGGTCAAATTCCAGATTTGAGACCATTGAATGAGTTGGTTTCACTGTAAGTCTCCTCACTCGTCACGGTTCTTGAAGCTAAGGGAGAAATTAATTACTAAGCTTTGGTCAAATTTAGCTTGTCACCAAATCAAAAAAAAGAAAAAAAAAATTCCATATTAATGATTGGTCCATGTGAAAGATACCATTGGTATGCATTCTAATAGTTAAATTTCAACCCGTAACAAGCATTAGAAGTGCTTCATAAGTGAGACCTGACACTAGCTAGATTCCACTAATATAAAATGGCAATATTCCTGTAATTTTGTGAAAATTTAAGGACCTAGCTTCTCTTAATCTATGGTGAAGAGAGAATTTCTTCATCTACGAGGTTTGACCCTCATATTAGACTAGAGAAAGGGTCTTTTAGACATTTAATAATAGGAGGTGAGACTTCTATAAATTCATAATATTAAAACATCAAATTTAAACTCATTTATTTAACTTTTTTTTTTTTTTGGACAAAGGGAGATGGATATTGGGTCCTCTATTACATAGACTCTACACATGTTTTTCACATGGTAAGTAGGTGACAAGCTAAATGTAACCATGTATGGTACAACAAACCCCACTTGTTTTATGTTTTCAATTTTAAGATCGTCTGTTTTGATACGTGACTATCTCAATCATCTTAATTTTCTTCTTTTATTTATGATTGAATTAATGTAAGATGTCTGGACAACAACTAGTTGGAAGGGAGGATACCTAAATCGTTGGGGGGACTTGACAGCCTTCAGGAGCTGTAAGTTTCATTCACAATTGTGATATTGTATGTATGTATGTATGTATGTATGTATGTATTAGTCAAAATACACGTGCATTTACCAAATATTTAGAAACAAGACTCAACTTATTTCAAAGTACTTACATTTAAATATTGGTTGTATTGCTATTGCTCATGATGGGTGTAATAAACAAACCAGCTTACCATTAGTTGCAACTCTTAAAAAATGATGTTGTGAATTGCCAAAGAGATGATATTGTGTTCGCTATCAAAGAAATGAGAAAATAAATTTTTTTAGGTACCTTTATTTTCAGGAATTGAAAAGGTCAAGGTTATGAAAGACTTTTGTCCACATGCCCACTATATTCTATTTTTTTTCGCTAGAAAATCATTATATTAAAATGAAGAAAAATGGGAAAAATTAACAGAGCTACATCAAACTGAAAAAATAGATTGAAGCAAAAATAAAATCGGTTCCCTGACCCCCACCTTCGGCATTGCCATCAGCAGAGGAAAGAGAAGCGAACTAATCAAATCTGTAGTTTGGCCTACCCTCGGCATCTCTTCTGATAAGATCCTTAATGTGGGCAGGGAAATCGATATTTGTGGTTGATATCCCTGTCTTCGCCTCATCTCTAGCCAGGTAGTTGGCAATTGAGTTCGCTTCTCTGAAGTTGTGAGTTATTTTCCATGTGATACTCTCCAAATATGGTTGCAAAAAGATCCATCTCTGCAATGCAAACCATGGAATTTTCTTTTGCTGGATAGAGATTGCAACAGCACTAGAATCCGTCTCTACCCACAGACATGTAATGCCTAGCTCCCGAGCTCGCATCAGCCCCACCATAAGGCCTTTGACTTCAGCTTCGAAGACTTCTGAGACTCCCATAAAAATTTTATAGGATTGAAGAACGCCTCCCTTGTGATCACGAAAAATCCCGCCTGCACCTGCGCGACCTGGGTTCCCCCTTGAGCTTCCGTCAAAATTCAATTTAATCCAATTTATCTCAGGCCTGCACCAGAAAACCTCTAAGATCAATTGAGGGGGAGAATGCTAAATCGGAATACCAAGCTTTCTGCAGCAAATGAGATCAGTCGTTGTCTTAACTTCACCTTTGGTGCGGGGCTTAGCGGACTGTATATCCTCTAGAATCATCTGCTTCAGGTATCTTGCCGGTCTTGCCTTGCCATCATGCCTTCTACTATTTCTTTCGCACCAAATATGATCAGCCACTGTTAGTAACCCCATGATCCACGCCTCTTTGCAGCAAACAGATATCTGTTTTCTTCTCCACCATTTGAGGAAATCGGCCATGGTTCCAGCTTTCTTCCATGGCACATTGAAGCACTCACAAAAAAAGAGCCATATATCCTCTGAGTAGGAGCATTGAAGGAAAACATGAGTCGATGTCTCAGCCTCCATTCCACATAAGCTGCATTTAGAGACAAGGGCTATGCCCCTCTTCTGAACAGCGTCATCTGTAGGGAGCTTGTCGTGCACCATTCTCCAACCAAAGATAGACACCCTGGGCTACACCTTTTTGCCCCAAATCAGAGAGAACCATGGCACTTTCGGGTTACGGATCCTAATATCTTCCTAGGCAGAATTAGAGTTGAAAATCCCATCAGAAGATAGACTCCACAGGCACATATCTTCACAGGTATAAGAGGGAATTTTAATAGTTCGAATTTTCTCAAAAATATCATGCAGCAAAGGGGAAATAACATTTGGCAATTTCCATTTGAAATTGTCAATGAAGTCAATGACTGACTTCATAATGTCTTTGTATGCCCACTATATTCATAATGTCTTAGTATGCCATTAATGACTGACTTTTACAAAAATCAGTAAACTTCAAATTTCTGAAATTTGAGACTACTTTCAGAGTAAGAAAAGCAAAATATAAACCTAGCAAAGAGCTTTCGTAGCTTCATAAGCCAAGCATTTGAACAAAAAATAGAAATTAAGGCTATAGACTTAAGAAATATCAAAATTTGAACCTTCAAAAATAAAACAAATAAAGTAATAGCCTGCTGGTTTTTAGAATTAGGTTAGTGAAATCAGAGAACATTAAAGGCTTCCTTTTCAAAGTAAAGTCAAAAGGAAGAACCATGGTTACAAAATAAGAAGTATATGCTCTATTACCAATACAATTAACATGTTTCCTTTTGATAATATTCTCCATAAGCATCTCACACGATGTCTAAGAAGAGATAATTCCATACAATTATAAGGGCAAGTATTACTAACCACAGAAGGCCACCTATCAAAAAAAAAAAAGCCAAAAGACATGCTCAATGTCTTTCTTTTTTATCTTTGTTCAACAATGCAATGAAATGAAACATTCCCCATCCATTATTGTATATTATCTCTAATAATCATTTAAAAATTTTTATGGATATCAATTATCATGTAAGATGTGTAACTTAATAGCTTTTTAGGTATAATCCCAAAAGAAAGCAGACTGAACACATAAAAAAGATCCATCCTAGAAACTTGTGGAATCCACCACAAAACACCATTAATCCACAGGTCTTTGCAGGAAATAGTAGATATATACCTTTCACATTCATAAAAAGAAATTCTGTCTTAATAGCTTACATCAACCTTGTTTCGTAGATTGGAATTTCAACCTCAGACTGCGTTAAAAAAATATCAATATCAAATTTCTGAAATTAGAAACTATTTCAGAGTAAGTAAAATACAAAATAGATACTTAGCAAAGAGCTTTTACAGAATCTAGAGCCAAGTATTTGAATAAAAAAAAAATAAGTTAAAAAAAATGGCAAAATCATGTGAAAGTAGGAGAATTGGAAAAATCGGGTGATAGTAGGAGAAAGAGAGAGAGATAAATAGTCTTTAAGTATTATAAAATATAATAATATAAAGGGTACCAGCAATGTGAAAGATTTGCCACTTCGTGCTTTTATATGGGTGGGAGGAGAGAAAGTGTTTTAGGAAAGAAAAAAAGAGAGAGAGTTTTAGTACGAATGGTAAAGTGGATAAAATCATGTGAGTGAGTGTGAGAGAAAGAGTTTTAGGAAAAAGAAGGAAAAAGAGGAAGAGTTTTATTAAAAAAATGAAAGTGGATGAAATTAAATATGGTAAAAAATAAAAATAATAAAAAATAATAATAAAAGAATGGAAAAATGGTGTGAAAGTAGGAGAATTGGAAAAATCGTGTGATAGTACTTAGTAGGAGAAAGAGAGAGAGAGAGAGAGAGAGAGAGAGATAAATAGTCTTTAAGTATTATAAAATATAATAATATAAAAGTTACTAATAATTTCAAAAAATTAAAAAAGAATGAAAAGAAGAGATAATAAAGAAGAAAGGACAAAATTGTCAAGTGAAAGATTTGCCACTTCATGCTTTTATATAATAGTATGATATTGAACTTTCATCATTTAATTACTAGCTTGCTAAATTATTATTATTATTATTATTATTATTATTATTTTATTGTTATTGTTATTATCATTTACAGATTTCTCCAAGACAACAACCTCAAGGGTCAGGTTCCTAACGCCCTAAACAAGAGAAGTGGAATCAATATTCAGTAAATTAAGCCTCTTACTCTACCTGCTGATTGTTTCCTTATTTCTTTGTCTTAGAGAGAGGGTGACTCTTGATGATTGTTAAATCCCACCCAACCTATGGTATCTCTAAATTAGGAAGCTAGTTCAAGCTGATTCTTCCCCCTCTTTTGTAAAACCTAAACTGAGTTTGGTTTTCTTTTGAAATGTTTTGAATTTGAGGAGAGAATGAGAGATAGATGGCTTTTGTGTGTTGCTCTCTCTTCAAATTCAAAATTTTTTTTATTTTCTCTTATTTTTTTTATTCATCTTTTGACAACTAAACTAAGCCTCAGAGGGTGACCTATATCACAGCCAAAAAACAGAAACACGTTAAGCTAGGAAATGAACTTCCCTTTTATAGACTCGGTAGAAATTGAAACAAACCACAAAGAAACAATAGAAGACAACAGACGTAACAATTGGAATTTTACATCACCCCCCCCCCCAAAAAAAAAAAGAAAAATAATTAGATACATAATTCAAAGTAGGCATAGATGGTCCCTACACAAGATGTGGGACCCTCATTTTGTTGACACCCAATAATTTGGTTTTCAAGTTTATTCTTTTACAAAATAAAAAACCTCCTTGTGTAGCATACGAGAAATGGATAAACTACATGTCTTACTTGGCAGAGGTGGAATGGAAGATAATTCACTGTTTCTGTGAGGCAAACTCTGTAGCTGATTTCTTTTCCAAATCAGCGGCTCGTTTTGAGATCTCATCTCCGGTTACATCTTGGTCTCCTTTGGTGAAGATGGACTTAGACATGGATGCCTTTGGTCGTCCTAGATATAGAATGTGCTAGGGTAAATTTTCCCTTTTTTTAGGTGTTGGTTGTTTAGGTGGTCGCCTCTTTCTGCTGATGGCCATGCTGAAGGTGGATAGTGTGCGTCCCCTCTACATCCTGTGTGGAGGTGTGGCTTTAAATCCCGCCTCTTTCTTTGTACCATATTACTTTTTTTTTTGCTATTCTTTTTCTTAATAAACATGATCTTTTAGCAAAAAAAAAAGTGATTACCACAAGAAATAAAAAAAAGTACAGCCATTTTCTTTTCGTGAATAATGGATGAAACAATGAAATAGGGAACCCCAATATTATTCTGGTAGCCTAAAAAAAATTCCATTTTTTTCTACCCAACCAAGTATTTAGAGAAGATATTTTTTTTTTTTTTCATTTCTTTCTTTCCAAGATATATATATATATATATATATAAATTTTCATTAATTGACAAGCGAACAAAGCCTTAGCTTCGCGCTAACATATTAAGCCTATTCTGAACACCCCCACCTTTCATTGTAAATGGTTCTTTGCTTATTGGCCGTCAGTTCACACGGTCTTCCTTCTTTTAATAAAATTTTTCCTTAGCCCCAAAAAAAAAAAAAAAAAAAAAATCGCACCAACTTATTAATGTTGTTTAATTGAGTCCCAGTAATAAAATGACTATTTGAGTACATCT
>NW_024868561.1:54518-87314 GCF_013358625.1 Macadamia integrifolia | reverse complement strand
TTATTTTATAATTTTTTCTTCTTCAAATAAAATGAATAAAAAAACTGTCTAAGCGTATCTTATGTTGTAATCTTATACACTTTTCTAAAAAAAAAAAAAAAAAAAAAACTTTCCCTTGATTTTGGTTTCCATTAGGCTATGATCCCTTTCATAACCCTTTTCATTGTAATGTCTGATTGGGTACTTCTGCAAATTGATAAGTTCTACACCACCCGGAACTTCTTTCCTTGTTCTCAAGATGCTGAATAAAATAAACCATCCTCTTTAGCACGTCTAGTATTCAAAGAATAAACTAAGGCTGTCATCTCTACATCATATCAATTAAGCTAATACCATTTGCCATATGCTTACAGTTCCTTCATTAGTGGATCACCCCTTAAAATAATTACCCAACTTGGCTCCTTTCCAATCGGCTGGATGCCAATCAGGCATTCGATGGCTGAGAGGACTTGAACACATACTCTAACATATGGGTATGCACCCTTAGGTCCTCTCAACCATCGAATGTTTGATTGAACGCCCAACCGATTGGAGAGAATTTGTTTCCACATCTTGGTCATAGAGAGAGAGAGAGAGAGATTATTTTGTATTTGTACATAAATATGATTCATAGCAAACAAAGAGAGAGAGAGAGATTATTTTGTATTTGTACATAAATATGATTCATAGCAAACAAAAACATAATCTCATTGTAACAATTAATGTTGAAAAATCCAAATTCATGTATTTGAATTGGAAGTCATCAAATCAAAATAGGAAAAAAAAAAAAATCATACATGATATTGCTCCAATTGAATATCCTTGCCAGTAAGAGGTTCATAATCTCCAAGATAAACCTCAAGATGATCTGCCAAGCAAGACTTATCGATGCTCTCATGGTGATAAGATTTGCAGACAAAATAAAACACAGACTGAACAACCAGCCCAAACAAAAACAAAATCAAGAGCAAAAAGAAATAAACCATCCCATACAAAACCCTACTCCCCATCCCCAATTCCTCCCCATGAACCACCAACTTCTCAAACCCAAACTGTATGAATATAAAAGCAAGATTTAGCTTCACAAAAATTGCACAACCAAGCCACTTATTCCCCTTTATCAAGGCCTTACTCTTGATCATGGCTTGGATTCCTTTAAAATCTTCTAAAACAGATATAACTGAAGCCAAGTGCCACACAACACTAATATAAACAAGCCCACTGAAGTAGAGAACAAGAAGAACATAGAGAACCACCGGCCTCACGTCTCCGGGACCGATGGCGATAAGAGCTAAAATGAAGAAGAACGCCGCCACGATATTGTAGAAGAAGACTATGATGAAGTTCCATAGGAAGGTGATCATGAGACGCTTCCAAACCTTTGGGACAACGGTCATGACCTTCTTGAAGGTTAATTCTTTGGCTGTGTAAATGGAAGCGACAGAGTAAACGACGGCGGAGGTGGAAAGAAGGGAGAAGATGAGGAAGAAGATAAAGTAGGCTGCTTTGAAGAGCCAGAAAGTAGTCCATTCCGATGAGATTCGATTGGTAAGGCGATCGTAAGAAGGCGTACCAGAACGAGTGCCATCTAAGGCGACTTCGTTTTTGATGATTTTGGAGAAAATGAGTTCAGAGATTTGAATTTGAGCTAAGAAGATGAAGGTAAGAGGGAGGATTAGTGAAAGGGTGATCTTTGTGAAAACTTTTCGCCATGTGAAGATCACCTTTGACGACTCCTTGTAGATTCCTAACAAACCCAGGAATTGAAGCTCCTCTGGTTCTCTATCCATTGCCTTTCCCTGTGAATTGAGTTCTTGAAATTCTTCTTCTTCTTCTTGTTCTTCTCCTTTGTGGGTTCTTTGGGGCTCTAGTCTGATATGGTTTATTGATGAGGAATAATATATGGAGAACGTGTTGAAGACTTTTGGATGGGAAATCTACCCTTGGTCTTCCGCTAAATTATCATATGAACCCTCCTCAAGCGTGCGTTGTGGGTAAAGACTAACTAAGAAATGATTCGGTGTTTCTCTGATAGTAAGCTACATAACATGGTACCGAATTAGGGGTGTCAATTCCAAGCCTATCTATCAGTAGTTTCGATCGAGCCTGATACGTTTATGGCCTGACCTGGACCAACCTGATTAATAAACATGTTGGGCTTAAGCTTGATACGTTTATAAACAAGTAGTAAACATAGCCACCTAGCTCGACGGGCATCCAACCGGCCCGACACATTTATGAGCCCTACCTGAACCGACTCCTTTAAGCCCGACCTAGCCCAACCCGTTTAATACTACTTGAAATTTCTATTTTTCCACCAATAAAATTGAAGAGTAAAGCAAAAGTCTAAATACCTTTAATACTAGAAAATTAAAATGTGAAAATGAAATTTATGTAATTGTGGGAGTGAATTAATGATGATTTATAGGATATATTTGAGGTAGAACTGTGCTTTTAATGGAATAAACTTATTAGCTTGAGTATTTCAACTAGTGCGTACAAGTTAAAAAGGTTCGTTTAATACCCATTTAAAGATAAATACGTTCATAGCCGGATTAAGGCTGGTTATTCTAGCCTGTGACTCATCGATCCGATTATAAATTGTACAATGTTTGCCCTAGCTAAGCCCATTTAGTTAAATAGATGTTCACGGTACAACCCTAAAAATTGACCATGCCCAACTAAGCCCGATCGAAACCAGCTCAATCCGATCGGTTGACACCACTAAGTCTACCAATGATATCTGGGAACGGATCGGAATCTGAGAGAAATTGGGAAGTATTGATGATGGCATAATTGTCATTGTTGGATAGATAGGGGGTTTACTTCGTGGGTGGAGAGACTGGTCGTGGGCCTCGTGGCTGCGAGGAGGCATCCGACTAGCCGAGTCAAGTCAACACGCTCGTCTTTGTCGTAGCATTTAAGGAAAAGCGTTGGAGAGAAAGATCTATAATTATTTACAATTACTAAAATGGCCCTGCCTGCTAGGAGGCATCCAACCATCCGAGTCAAATCCTTCAAGTCAACACGCTCGTTCTTTGCCGTAGCACTTAAGGAGCGTTGGAAAGAAAGTTCTATAATGACTTAAAATTACTGAAACGGCCCTGCCTCGAAGGTGTTGTAAAGTCAACGTTCAACAATATGGGACGTGGATTCTGACGTGGATTATGATGTTATATTAATTATGAAAAGAAGATAATGGATTGGAGAGATGTCACCTGTCACCAAAGTGAGTCGTGAGGAGAGTTCTGAGGTGTTCCGGTTTGGAGTTTAATTCTTTTGATGCCGCCCTGACGTCAGAAAAGGGAAGTAATTCATTGAACCTACTTACCCTAAAAAATGAAATAACAAAGAAGTAAATCCCACATTTTTTTTGTAAGTATTTGATATTTTCAATTTTTAATTCAAAATTCTTGTATTGTCTTATTATTTTATCAATAAAAAAGAGAATGAGTCCATCTGGATCGATTCATCATTCAACAATCGATAAAGGAAAATTTCGTCCTAGATCTAAGTCCGTTCATGGTTGATCTAGATTATGTTTTTAAAATATGGATTAAACTGTATCTTAATTATGATTGGTCAATGTAGCCGAGGAATACTTTAAGTAATTGTAATGAGGTTTTGAGAATTAGGGAATGAGGTTTGACTATTTGAGGGTTTCATAAGGAATGTGGAGGGAGTAGGTTTTTAAATTTTATTATTATTATTATTATTATTATTATTATTATTATTATTTTGCAGGAGGTAGTGGGTTTAAAAATATAGAAGAAGATTCTAACAGTTCAAATTTAATGTTAGCCACTCTGATAGGGTTTTTATTTATTTTCTCTCCCTCTCTCATAATTGTGGGATTCTTTTTTTTATTATTTTAATATACAACATCCAATCATTGGTGTGGTGTGGGAGATAATTTCTACATTATAAGGGAAACCCCTCCTTTTAAAACTATTATGGGAAAAAAATTTCTTTGAGCATCCAGGCTAGGATAGGCTACCACGTTTTATATTTCCTTCTCTTTCTTAATGAAAAATGACCTCATTCTCCTCTACTGTACAATATCGTTTTATTGCACATCATTAGTATGTTCCCCTATAATTATGGACCAGGGACATTCACGTACGTGAACATTCACCTACCTCTATCGGGGATAGACTAGAGTGGATGATGACTCTAGGGGTCAAAGTTCATCCAACACATCCCCCACCTACACTTCTTTGTCTTTACCTGACCCCGGATTCATTGCCCTTGGGTGAACAAACCATGATTCCATCAAGGGTATCAGTATTGGTACAAGTATCGGTTTTAGTTACATTGATACAATGATAATGATACCCAGACCGATACCGAATTGAATAGATGACCGATTGGTATCAAATTGATGCCAATATTGGCCTTTATTGATACATTGTCAATTTTGGATCCAATACAAATCACTTAAACCATGCTTAGAGTTTATCGCTCATTTTGGAATTGGTGGAATAAGTAATTCAATTGGAATTCATTATAGGAGATCACCCCAAGGATGCCTTCGGCATTTAGGTGTTACAGATCTATCATAGAATCTAGTTCAATAATTATAAAATGGAATTTTGTCCGTCGATCATTCTTTATGCCAGACATGCCTAGTTGTGTTAGGATGTAGGAAGAGTTGGACGGATAGAGTTTTTTCACTCGTAAAATATTTTAGTTGTCTGCCTTTTAGGTTGGATTTTAAAGAATGGAAAAGGCTCTCTCATTCTTAAAATCAACATTCTTCATAAGAATCCCTAGGATGAAACTTGTAAGCTGTGTTGAAATAAGAATTAATTATTATTAAGAGGATAGTAATGGTTATTGAAGGTAGAAAACATTTGAATGCTTCAAAATCGTCTATGGTGAGTAATGAGAATTCAACTGTTAAGGTACCTGATCGAACCCTCCCAACTATTGGATGTTCACTGCACCTCACCATTCGTTGCAAACAATTTGAACTTAGAAAGAAAATTAACTTGGCAATCCAGCCATCAAGGTCCAAGGTTCCAAATGGAAGTGGATTGGAATATTTCAAAATTTTAGTTATAATCCTTCATATTCAAAGCTCAATATCCCAAATAATCTGATTGGAATAGATGCAAAGGTATGGGTCAAAGTCAAACATAAAAATAGATCCTTACGGGTTCGGGTAGGGAATACCGGGTCGGGTGACCCAACAGCTCATTGCTAATTTGCGACACAGCAGTACAACACATGCAAACTAACGGTAAGCATCGTAAAGATCGTATTGACTAATACGCACTACGGCGTATGATAATAATCCACCTCTCCACGGCTCTGAGACACCGAAGTTCCGAAGATTCTCGTGATTATCTTTATTCTTCCTTTTTCTTCTTCGCTTTTTGTTTTTCTCTTTTGTTGGGTTCTGCATGGAAGTTGAGAAATCCTTCTTCGTGAACATAAGGCGAACTGGTTTTACCAGAGCTTCATGGGCAGTTCTATTACTGGTCTTCACAGTAATCGCCGTTTCATGGTTACAGATAACCAAAGAATCTGTTTTCCCAATATGGATGGTTTTGGGTTCAGAGAAAAACTCTATTCCGGCGAACACACAAAGCTGTTCTGGGTTTTTCCGGGAAGGACCGCCGCGGAAGGTGGTGAAGTCGTTAACCGATTTTGGTGGCGTTGGTGATGGTAAAACTTCCAATACCGAGGCTTTTCGGAGGGCGATACTATATTTGGCGAGTTTCGGACAGAAAGGTGGTTCGCAGCTTAATGTTCCTAATGGGAGATGGGTTACTGGTAATTTCAATCTTACCAGCAATTTCACGCTTTTTCTTGAAGAGGGTGCTGTGATTTTAGGCTCTCAGGTAAGTTGAAGAAAGGAAAAGATTAATTTCTTCTACCCTTCCCCTGTTCTTCTAACTATTCCTTTGATTTGAATCAAAAACATGTTTATTTTTTGTTTCAAAATTCTTCCGCCGGAGAAACCCTTTTGTTTTTTCGTTGAAATTGAATTGGGTTTTAAGAATCAACTCAATCAACCATGTTAATTGATGGGTACTTTCTGAACGCTAAGATGTCTTATCGGCTGATACGTCTGACGATACTTTTGGGAACGCTTCCCTGTGAAATGAAACAGAGCTCTGTTTCACTTTCCTCATAGATGCTAAATTCCATACCCTACTGCCAAACCTATTGTGTTTTGTTCTTTTGATATAAGCAAAGCTCTGTTTCTTTTTTGTGAAACCAACTGGATCAGTAGAAGTTCTGCTTCCTGGAGTTCTTGATTTACTGAACTTATCTCTATATTCTGAAAAATATGAAATTGGAAGTAGAAAACTCTGTCTAATTCAGAATTCCTGAATTTGGTTTTTTTTTAATAGAATCCAAAGGAGTGGCCTATAATAGATCCATTGCCGTCTTATGGGCGAGGTAGAGAGAGATTGGGAGGGAGACACATTAGCCTCATTCATGGAGATGCTCTCACTGATGTTATCATCACAGGTATCCCAGAAATAACCATCATATTTGAATCCACCTTTTATTTGCTCATTTTCTTCTTTTCTATATGTTGTATAGTATTTCATCATTAAAGTGGTGGTGGCCTTTAATTCTAGTTATTGTTTATGTCACACACAGAGGACCTAGAAGATTGGATGGTTAATATATCTTCATCTTAGTTATAGTTTGGGGAAGCAGGACCCACCATATGATGTGTTTGATTTCAGCAAGCTGGTCCCTCTGATCCATTAGCATTCTCTTTCACCTTCTACCTTAATAGTTTGTAACTAGCTGAGAAGAATGCAACCCTCCTGAATATTTTATATTATTAAGATCATGTAGCGAATTTTTTTAATCGATTAATTTGTTAACATTATATGTGAAATTAGAGGACAATTTCAAAAGTTTTGGTTTGCAATGTCTAACCTTCAAATGGTCTGTATTGAATGAACACCTCAATCTAGTGTTGTTTTGGCTTTTCTACAGGAAAAAATGGAACAATTGATGGTCAGGGGAAAATGTGGTGGGACCTGTGGTGGAACAGATCACTTGAGTACACTAGGGGTCACCTCCTTGAACTAATGAACTCTCACAACATTCTCATCTGCAACCTCACTTTACTTAATTCTCCCTTTTGGACAATCCATCCTGTTTACTGCAGGTTTGAATTCCATAAAACTTCTCCTCCAAGTTGTTTTTTTTTTCTGTTTTACAGTTCTTAATAGTATAAAGATATTAATCTCCAGTAGTTTCAGCCCAGATGTTTGTTCTACAAATTCAAATCCCCTCCCCCTTCGATTGATGAATTCGATCTTTTCTTTGATGCTTATGATAACTTATTTTACTTATTTACTTATATCTTTGTTATTTTTGCCTTTGAATATTAAAGAATTAACTGTTTTTTATGTCTTTTGTTTCAGTAACGTTGTAATCAAAGGAATGGCTATATTGGCCCCCCTTAATTCCCCAAATACAGATGGTATAGACCCAGGTGTGTGAACTTCTCTTCATCTTTTCACTACTTTCTCCTCTCTGCCCTTAAAAAATGTTCAGTTGATCGAAGACTTTACGAACTAAAATTTGGAGCTAAAGTAAAACTGCTAACTACAGATGTACGCAAAATTCTTCCACATTTATGTATGCTATAATCTCCAACCCTTTATTTGATTACATGCTAATATCCCACTTGCCCACTTAATGATTCAGACTCCAGCAAAAATGTATGTATTGAAGATTGTTACATCGAGAGTGGGGATGATCTTGTAGCTGTAAAGAGTGGATGGGACCAATATGGTATTGCCATGGCCCGTCCAAGCACTGATATCATAGTGAGGAGGGTATCAGGCACAACTCCTACATGCTCTGGGATTGGAATTGGTAGTGAGATGTCTGGTGGGATATCAAATATAACCGTGGAAGATTTGCATGTCAGAGATTCAGCAGCAGGGGTACGTGTAAAGAGCGACAAGGGAAGAGGGGGTTATATAAGTAACATTACCATAACTAATATAACCATGGAGAGAGTGAAGATACCTATACGATTCAGTAGAGGCTCCAATGACCACCCGGATGACAGATGGGACCCCAATGCCCTTCCCACAGTGAAAGGAATTTTCATAAGTAATGTGGTCAGTGTAGACACAAGGAAAGCACCAGTCTTAGAGGGTATTGAGAATGCTTCGTTTGAAGGAATATGCATGACAAATATTACTTTATCTGGATTACCTTCATCTGCAACATGGCGCTGTGAATTTGTCAAAGGTGTTACGGTCGGAGTACATCCTATGCCATGTCCACAGCTTCAGACTAATGACTCTTCATTCAGCTGTCCACACTCTTGAGCTTCAATGAATCATTTACTAGGCTTGCATTTTGAGAGGTTAAGGGACTTGGTTTGAAGTGGTTCAGTTGACTTAGCCTATGACAAGAAACTGGGTATCAACAAAATTAAGTAATGCACAGTTGAGCAGGATCAGATTGGATCGGGTTGCTACCATGTGTAGGTGATCTGAGACGATTGATATAGAATAGCTTGCATGCCTACAGGTCAACATTCCATTATAGTGCAGTATGATCTCCCTTGCTTCACCCTGTATTTGGATTGAGTTCCGCAGGTGAGGTCTATCTCTCATTGGAATCTACCGCCAAATTGCTCGGTTACTATGCCGAAGATTGTTACAGGAACTGGCTTTCACTCCCCCTCTTTTTTTGAGATGTATGAACTGGGGTTTAGAAAACCCCCAACAGTTTTTAATACCATGTACATGAAAAGGAGCAACAGTTAATCAAATTTAATTTATGAAATATTTTTTTCCCCTCGTCAATTCTCCAAATTTGATGCCTTGGTATTATGTACAAAGGTTTCTCACATACAGGTGGAAATTGTTTCCAATCACAAACAAATGAGATGAAATAAAAAGTGGTAAGAATCCATCTTGTAGACTTGCTTTGGTTGTCCTTATTTAAATTTTAGTTTCCATTGATTGATAGAAGCGATATAAAGGAATAGGGATGTGAATCTTGATACTTGTAAATTGTAACCCCCATGATAATACTTTTTTCAGTGCATCTTAGAGAACTTTAGTCATCCTAGAAATACCCATGACAAAAGTTTCGGTCGCTTTTAATCTTTGTGAAATCCATTAGACCTCTTAGTTCTGCAATGGAATGTTGTCACCATATATTGCACTTGAACTAATTAACAGTCTCGTTCACCAGCTATCATAAAGCCACAAAAAACATGTCCTTTAATTTGGAAATACTGAATGCGAGTCCCGAATCTGTAATTCTCCATTAAATTCTTGCGATGTAAAGAGAAAATAACAAGATTGCAATGGAACATGAGAAAAGTACTGAAGGCAATAGAACAATTTGATTCTAGGGTGTTTCAATGGAAAATTTAGTGAAAATGATTAAATACAAGTTGTGGAGATTACAGAGAGATTGTTTGTTCACCACTTCCAGAAAACATTGGAACCACACTTGAACTTATCCTTCCCTTCACATTCTAACTGTATATCATCTGAAATGAATGGTACTTTCTGCATCAACAGGTAAAGAAAAAAGTTGGCAATTACCCAGACTAACTTAATTAACATTTAAACACAAGAACCCACAATAAGAATGATTCAAACCTTTTGCTTGGCAAGATCTTGACAGCCAGTGAAGTTCTCAGGGAATTTACATGATCCAAACTCAACTGTGTATGCACGAGCGAAGTTTGCTCCACTTGTGGCCAACCTCTTCTTATCATTCAGTTCCTTCATAAACATTCATGTTTGCTTTTAAGCTTCACTACTATGAATGATTTATTTTTTATAGAAAACTCATCACAACCATCAATGCGTCAACATAAAAAAATATGAAATTATAAAATAAAACAAGTTTAACAACTCAATCTTAGGTAATGGGTGTATAAACAAATTTAATTCAGACTCTGTAGTCTCATCATTGTTCTACAATCTCTCTATGTATTTACAGAAACATGGTTTCAATAACCTATTTTGGAATTGACTATTGAAGTTCTTTGATCCTCAATTTTTTCTATTTTTTCTTCTTTTAATCAGTAAAATAGCAGAAAATCAATGAAACTTATCTCTTATAGCTAGATCTATGAGATTTTCAATATAAAAATTCGCAAGTATATGAAAATCTTTGATTCTTACCAATACTAATTTTTTGATTGATTAATGACTTCATATAATGAACTGTAAGACTAGAAAGAATAATCTTGATTTGACGGTAACGAAAATATGATAAGAACAACCAATATCAGCAGTGCACCTTGTTAGCTTTGCTCTTCTCAAGGTATTCTTCAATGATTCCGGCATTGGCTGAGGCGCTGGAGGTGGCACCGGCGAAAAGGGCAGCTGCAAGGCAAACAAGTGCAGCTCTTCTTCCCTCACTTGCTCTTATTGCCTCCTTAGAGTCAGAAACCTTAGCCTGTTGAGCCTTTATCACTGGCAATTTAGGAACAGATGATGATGCAACTGATGGCATCGACACAAGCTTCCAGTTAGCATCTGATGATGCTGTACCTGAGATCGCATAATTACATGCCAACACACTAGAATTAATGGCTGCCATTGCTTCAAAATTGAGTTTGTGAAGGGAAGAAGAGAGCTGGAGAGGAAATACTATTTGAGAGATGGTATTATTGGGCTAGTTTTTTTTTAAGTTTTCTATTTGTATTTTGGATTTGATTTTGCTGATGTGGAGAAAGGAGATGATACTTGCAATTGAAGTAGTGGTCGGAGTGTGGATAAGGTGAGATTGCCTCACTCTTATTGGCACCTCACTTGTCTTCTTTTCTCTAAAATCAAATCTTTTCAAGGGCTGTGGCCCAAAAGCAGGCCTCTCTCTCTCTCTCTCTCTCTCTCTCTCTCTCTCTCTCTCTCACTTATTGCTCATCCGCCTCAAAAGTCACATCACTTTCTTTTTGCATCTTTATTCACTCTCTTTTGAACCACCGTACCCTCGAAACAGCACGAACCTCCCAAAATTTTGTATACTACTTATGTCCTCGCGATTAAGGAAGTAGCTAAAGAGGCAAGGAACAAAAAACAATCGGTCTTTGAGTCGGATATAATATGCAGTACAATTTTATATATCTGTTATGTTAATTTGATTATCTCAGAAAAACAAAAAAAAAACAAACCGTTGACCTTTCTCTCTAGAGATCCCACTCGTTGGCCAACAACATGCACCAATAGGGAGGTATTAATTCAGGTGACTGGAGGGTTACCATTATGAACCCTGGAATGAAAACTTGGAAAAGAGAAAGAATGGAGCTTAAAGGAAATTTGGAGTGATTCAATAAAATTAGACAAGTTACTTTTTTATAATAATACCGTGGCCGTGGAAAAAAATCTCTCTAATTTTGGATGTTCATACTTTTTTGTTTATACCCCATTTTTTATCTAAGGCACAACAACATTGCATATATGGCGATGAAAAAACAAACAAAAATTTTGAGTAGCTCAAACAATATTGATGTTTTAAGTTTCATTTCTAGTTAATTGATGATTTCCTTCTTTCTTTCGATTAAAAAAAAATTAAAATCCCACAATTGAGGAGAGAGTGGGTGGGGACCGTGGGACTCACAATTCTATCTTGGTGTGAAAAAAATTCACATGGATATCATACGTATCTTTTTTCCCTATATATAATGGGGGAAAGGAATCCTACTAAACTGATGTAAGAAAGGCCCAAACACAAACCCTGTTTTCAGGGGCAATAGAAGTACACAACTACCACCTAAAAATAAAGACTATGTCTGGGCATTTCTTACACCAGACTTACAAATTACTTCTCTCATATATATGCAAAAGATCCATACCATTCATGCGTGGATTCCTTCACCCACCAAAGACAAAAATGATAGGGCCCACTCTCTCCAAAACGTTCTTATTGACACGCTCAAGTTTCTTGTAAGTTCTAACTTCACAATTATAACTCTACATGGATAAGTTTTCCTAAGGCCACATGATCCAATTCACCATGGCCCATCACTACCATATACCATTGGGGGGCTGATGGGAAAGAGAGGGTGGGGAATGATGGGAGCATAGATTTAGTTCTCAATATTGGAATCGGTATGTGTCTCTAACAATATCAATGCTATACCAATCTAGATCAGATCATACTACAGCATGGCCAATATGGCTGATACAAAAGAATACTTGAAACATAGATGGGAGTAACATTGGACTGTACATCATTCAGCTACAAAACATTTTCCTTACCTATTTACCCCTCACAAAACCATTTAATGTCCCTCATTCTCATATAAGGAGCTAAGTAAATGGTAGCCCTTTTTCAAATAACTATTGTAACTAAACCAAGAGGCAAAAATGAAAGTAATTTAGTAACCGAAAAAATATACCAAACAATTCATATTTTTATTAGTAAAAGCAATATGAATCTTTATTACTCTTCTAGAAGTATGAATTGTTTAATATACCATTTAACAAATTTAAATACCCATCTTTTACACATTTTCTCTCAAAAGTTGCATCCCCCACTGTTTTTTGAATCCTCCTTGCACCAAAGGAATCCTAATTCTCTACTAACCCAGGGACGGTGGGAAGCAGCCAGCCGGTAAGGAGAAGAGTCAGTTGCAACCCTTTTTTGATAACAAAGTAAGAAATGAAGGGTATTTTAGTCTTTTAACAAACCACGATTCAAACTTTCAATGATCAGTATTCTAGGGAGGAGATCAAGTGAGCTGCGAAAAACCATCTGATAAAAAAAAATTGGGGGCTGAGATGTTAGGGGCACGTTGAACTTTTCTGTTGGCGAAAAAAAATAATGACACAAGGTAACCTTTTCTCATCCAATTATTAAAAGTTCGAGAATAAAGGAGGGCGGCGATATATGGTAGATGGGGTTCACATTAGAACCCACTCTTCCTTAACCAGCCGTGAAGGAAAATTGTGTACAAACCAAAATATCCCTCTTTTCCACATACTATTCTCCTTTCACGTCCCTCAATCAAAATTATCTCCCCTTTCGTTTCCCTACCACATTGACTCCACAAATTACAACCCACACCCTCCCCCTCAACCAAAAAAACACACCACCCTAACACTGAACCTTGTATAGACACATCTAGAATCTCTATCCTCTCCGATTCAATGTAACCCCAAAAACAAGGATTCAAAATCCATCAAAAACAACTTTCCCGCGACACATATTGGAATTCCCTTTATGCATATATAATTCCAATACAAAGTGGGCAACACATAGATTTTGAAACCTAAAACCGCTTAGTTTTTAAAAAAACCAAATCACTAACCTTTATTATACCACTACATTTTTGAAAACTTACGCCCAAAAGCCAAAATCCTCTCCCACAGTTACACCCAAAACCCGCTTTTACTAAATCCCAAAGAAGGAAACGCAATCGAGGAAGGGAGGAAACAAAAAGAAAAACGGAAGAAGCTCTGAATAAGCCTTTGCCTTCACCGTAAGCTTTCTGAGGCCCTTAATGAAAAAGCTTCCAAACACTTGGCTTTATCAGGAAGAATAAAACGCAAGAAATGCAAAGAGAAAAAAACACCAGAAACAATAATAAAGACAAAATTTTGTTCCGTCATTTCAATTTTAAATCATATATATATATATATATTATTAAAAAAAAAAGGTAAAAACTAAGGCAAACCCTTTTTTTGAGACAGATTCACCCAACACCATTTTTTTTGTTTTAAAACTGTATTTTGACATTAAAATTAAAAATACTATTTTTAATACAAAATGTTTCCAGAACATAATGACTACCAAACACAGCCTTGGTCTCTTTTGTTTATGCTTGGATAAATATTTTGGTGAATAATGGAGCAACAAGGAAAAAAAAAACCCTTGGATTTTCCTCAAAATCGGACCAATAAACCAAACAGTAGATTTGTTTGTGTTAAAATGAACAATTTTGATTTCTACCACCAATTTAGCAAAGTTTTGCCACTTACATATGCAAATATGATGACAGAAAATTGCTAGGGTGCCTCAGACCATCCTAGTTCTGATATATTCATCACTATGGAAACACACAAGACATTCACATTCAGCCTCTCTCTACTCATAAGTCATCATTGGCAACAGATGAGAAGAGAACAAAATCAGAGACTGTTGTACTTGTACCAATGGAATTCCATTCTCAAACTTCAAAATTTTGACAGAAAAGAGATTAACTTACAGAAAGCAAGCAAGAAACAGCAAAATCAACAACCAAAAATATGGAAGAAGATTAAAAAGAAGTTCATAGAAACTTGTACGAGATAAGAGAAAAATTAACAATAAAACCCTAGTGGCAGAAAATGAATAGCAAGACAAGGAAAGGGGATGAACTGCACAAGATATCCATAGAAAACCCATGAACAAAATCAGAAGAACAGAGAAGTAAGACTCCAAAGCTGTCATATTGGTCAGATTCAAAATAGATCAGCATCTATGCATCAGACAGGGATAACTGTACTATTCAAATTCTCCTCATCCTCAAAGCTTTTGAAGCCATAACAATCATCTTTGAAAAAATCAATCAAAATCAAAGAAAAAACAGGGATAGAACATAGAAGATCTCTGAAAATCCTTAATCAAACAATAGATTCAAGCCTCAGACCGTCCTAGTTCATGGAATTCAACATTAATGCAAGTACACCACATACTTACATTCAGTGAAACAAAAACTATCATCATTGGCTATATATATGTTCGATTATTTTTCTACAGAAAAAAATCAAGAAATTCAAAAGTTCATAACACAAATTCGAAAGATGATTACAGTAAGTAATGAAAAACCCACGGCAAAGATGTCAGAGTTGATAAACATCAGCATCAATAATCAGACAGGGATAACTGTTAATTTCAATATCTCATCATCCATAATGCCGCAGGAATTTACAGAAAAATAAAGCTAGAAATATTTTTAAAAGGAGGAAAAAAATCAAACTTTTGATGTTTCCAGAGGCATCAGCTCTTCCTATTCAACTAAAAATCATCATACCCAATCTAGTGATTGTGTATTCAAGTCAGAAAGTTCATCATTTGGCCTCTTCAAACTCTTAAAAAAAAATCAAAAGGTCAACAGCATAGAGAACTGAAAATCTAATTCCACAAACATGTGTGAAGAAGACGAAAAGGGGGAAAAAACAACAAAAAACTGAAGAAAACCTAGGGTTTTATGATCGGGAATTGGAGAATAAGGCACAAGGGGAACCAGCAACTTGTTGAGTAAGAGATAGATCATAGGCTTCGTAACCTGCAGAAAACGATTCTCACCATCCAAGGGAGGCTTCCAGTAGGGTTTCTGGTATATTACGCTACAACCTTGAGTCGAGGGATTTCAATTTATAGGGTTTCGCGGACTAACGTTAGGGTTTTCCATCCCTTTAAACAAAAAATTTGGGAAGAAAAGAAAAGCAGCGTGGCTTCGGCACCAGTGTAGGGATTAATGTGAATGTGCGTGGAAAGCATTAAGTGGCTTTAGGGTAGTCATTTTGATGGGTCTAAGGTTTTACCCATAATTATTTGGGAAAATGTTAGGTCTTCAATCAGAAAAAAAAAAAAAAAAAAAAAAAAAAAAAAAAAAAAAAAAAAAGAGTTTTATATGTTCAAACGAAGATCCAACGATTCTTGTCACCTTGTTTTCCACGTCTTTGTCAATGCCTTATTCTCCACGCCTTATCTCAAAATGTTGGATCATCGCTTAATTACGTAGTGCTCACCAAGTAGTTAGGGGTCAACTTGGGCAATGGGTGCTCAAGAGAAGAGTCGAATCCCATTCTAACCTCTTATGTGTCTTGACCCAGGAGCTACACTGTCTTTTACGATTTGAAGAACAAATTAGACGGATTTACCCATTTTTTTAAATTAGTGTGTTAGATCATTTTACTCTAATACCTACCTTACTGGTGGTATTTGATTTACCCTTCTTCTTTCTTTCTTTCTTTCTTTCTTTCTTTTTTTTTTTTTTTTTTCTTTCTTTTGTTTTTTAGATAGGAGGGGTATTCGACTTTAAGCCAACTAAATCATCCCAGGGCTCGTACATGACCCCGCGTCATGTACGAACCAGGAAGTACTGGCCCTAGTGAACATCAGGCGGATGGCCCCAAGGAATTATGTAGTGGCGAAGTTTTAATCACGAGACTACGCTTTTTGAGGCGGAGTCTCATGTCCCCTCCAAACCAGCTGTGCTAACCCCTTGAGGTTGATTCACCCATTTTTCTCCTTTCTTGAAATTAGTATGTTGGATATCTTACCAATGGATTGGTATTAGATCAGAGATCAGTCTCAGTCCCAGTTGATATTGATCTGATTCAGACGATCCTGATCAATCAGGTCTGATTTTTTAAACTATGTATTGGATTGAGACCAATCCAGATCGGAAAGATATATAGATTTATTTGTTTCTTGAAGATTTGGTTTTTTTTTTTTTTCTCTTACATTTTAATCGGGCCAAATCAGGGTAACCCGATAAGATCAATAGAAGCCAATCTTATCCCATATTCTAAGTTCTAAATTCTTGGGGAAATAGCCGAATCTAAACTCTTTCTAATTTTTATCCCCCAACCATGGGTGAAAAAAATCAGACCGATTCAATCGAACTGATCGGACCGATCCCATTCTAAAAACTAGGGTTGAGGCACCTTTCGACGATTCTCACCGATTCCATCGGCCGGAAGGGAAGCGATCCCGATTCCTGATCGCTTCCGGGATTTTAAACCTTGGGTTGTCGTAATCTTTCAGAGCACGAACCTCCTCTTCTCCCTTCTTCTTCCTCCTTTGCCCTTTCTCAGAGAAACCATATATTACCACCGCGGCATGTCAGCCCCGTACTCCCGCCGCCCTGCGACGACAAGCACTCCTCGGGTAAGTTCCCGCCCTCTCTCTCTCTCTCTCTCTCTCTCTCTCTCTCTCTCTCTCTCTCTCTCTCTCTATATATATATATATATATATATACTCCATTGTTCCCTCTGACTGTCTGACTCTCCCTATTTCAGTTAAGCCCACAATCCTCTGTGTGTTTCTCTGCAAACCCTAGTATTAGAGCCAACGCTCACCAGAATCGGAGGATTTAGAATACGAGTTGGCAAACAATTCAGAGCAATGGCTCACCAAAATCAGTAGAGGTTAATGCATGCTTTTTAAGAATAAGTTCCAAATTATTTCGAATATGGGTTTTTATATAGTCTGCATTTCTTACAGAATCTGACCAAATTCTTGAATTTGAGAGACGAATTATTCTGAATATTTTACGCCTGCTTAGTTATTTCGAGTCCGAATTTTTCAACTATATTCTACCCAGTTTCAGACCATACCAGGGTTCGTTTTCCTGTTCTATTCTGGATTGTATTTATTCTGGTGTAGTTACCATTTGAGTCTTCTGTTTCAGTTATATTGTTAATAGGAACTTTGGTAGTTGCTTTAAGTGATATTTTTCCATGTCTGATGAGAGTTTGGGCTTTAAGTTAAGAGCTAAGCTGGTTGTCCTAGTCTCATCATGAATTCAGAGTTGTTTTCTTCTAGTCAGTCCAAGAGAGTTTTATGCCCTTTTACATTGCGTTTTGGTTCTTAGTAATTGCTATTTAATTTGTTATAGGTTTTTGTCATCTTCCAGTGGAATAGTTATGCAGTATATCTCTCTCTCTATACAAGCATATGTAGCAGGCCATTAATTCATTCGAGTTTATGCGGTAAAGTTTTCTGTTTTCTTTAGCTTTTTGTGTGCCTTGCTTTGGAGGTGGATCCTGACTTTCTTAATCAGCCTATTTGGGATTTCAAATTAGATGTATGGGTTTCGCCGACAATCAGATTCGGGTCTTTCAACAGTTTAGTAATCTTTGTTTTGTCTTCAGTTCGTTAATTTACTGATTAGTACCACTGTTGTTTTCATTATCTCTGAGTCTAATTGGTCAGTTGAAGTTTTGAAAATAGAACAACCTGTTTATCTGAATTCCTGATTACTCAGGCCAGTAAATCAGTTTCTGTTCATGCCAGATTCAGATCCAGATTGGCTTTCTTGTCAATTGCAACTTGCATCTTGCATCTTGCATCTTGCATCTTGTTAAAGACTGGGTATACATATTGTGTTTCATATGTATGCAAAAATTTATATTGTGTTTTTGTGTCTTTTTTCTTGATGAAATTATAAGCAAACTCGTGTTCACTGTCGTTTTCCCATTTCATAACTCTATAACCAACAATTAATTTTTGAAACTCATATGACTGTCAATTGAGTGCTTGTATTTGTATTGATCTGCATTTTATACATGTAATCCACAGATATGCGATTGTGGAGTGCGATTATTAGGCTGTGTTTGGTGACACTCTCCGGAATTGATTTCATTGATTTCTTGCTCACCGGGAGCAGATAGTGACCAAAATAACGGTTAGCGTGCTGCTATTCTGTGAAATCCTACCTCCATCTCCCCATCCCCTCTTCTTCAAATGCCTATTCAAAATTTGCGAAAGACTAACCCCATCTCCCTGTTTCTTCTTCTTCTATAAAACTCCATTTCCCCATCTCCTCTTCCTTATACTGTGGCTTAGTGGTGCTGCCAACAATGACGGACAACAATTCCTCCGGCGCTGCTGCAAATCCTCATCCTTAGTTGAGCTGTTGTTGTTCCTCCTCTACAAAAAAGTTGGGAGACTCTTAACAGATCCAAAGATTCACTGCTTCCTAGTTCCCACAATAGGTCCAAAATCCTCTCTCCAGAAACTCTCTGATGAAACCAGAAAACCCCCTCCACCTCCTCTCCCAGAAATTGAGCACTGGCTGTCCGATCATTGATCGTGTCCTCTCCGGTGGCATCCCCTGCAACTCTATCACGGAACTCGTTGCCGAGAGTAGTTGTGGTAAAACCCAACTCTGTCTCCAACTCCTTCTCTCTGCTCAGCTCCCTATATCTCATGGAGGCCTTAAAGCCTCTTCTCTCTACATCCACTCTGAATTCCCCTTCCCCCTTCGCCGCCTCGAACAGCTCTCCCTCTCCTTCCGCTCATCTTACCCCCACCTCTTCCCCCCTCAAGATCCTTGTGATTTCATCTTTGTTCGTGCTGTCCAATCTGCTGATGAATTACTTGTTCTATTAGACAGAATTGATGCTCTGCTCACACACCCACCTTCAAAATTACCAGTGAAGTTGGTTGTAATTGATTCGATTGCGGCACTCTTTCGTTCAGAATTTGAGAACACCCCTGCTGATCTCAAGCGAAGGTCGTCTTTGTTTTTCAGGATTTCAGGGAAGTTAAAATCGCAGGCGAAAAGGTATGGACTTGCTGTTGTGGTCACAAATCAGGTTGTCGATTTTGTGGCATCTGATGGTGTTAATGGGCTGAGAGTTGGAAATATGAGGTGCTTGTATTCATCTGGAAGACAGATTTTCCCTGCGTTGGGGTTGGCCTGGGCAAACTGTGTAAATTCAAGGTTGTTCCTGTCGAGGAACGATGAGATTGTCGGTTGTGATTCAAGGTTGGAGGATGGAGGAGTTAAGGGTACAGGTGTTGTGAGGACTAGAAGGAAATTGCAGGTCGTTTTTGCACCTCATTTACCGGAAGCTTCTTGTGAGTTTGTGATTGTGAGAGAAGGGATTTTTGGAGTGAACATGTAAAGATTCTTTTTAATTTTCTTTATGTATTTTGGTTTTTGTATTTTGAGGGAGCTCTGAGACATTGTTTTTTGAGATATGTGGCTCTCTGTAACACGTTGAATGTATCCTTGTTTTTGCCCATCAAAAGAAATTTGAATTTGAATCTTTCTGTATGTTTTTTCCTCACAATTGTGCTGTAGTTTCTCTGTTTACAAAATTGAGTGAATTGGAATAAATTCAACAGAAAGAAGCTGTTATCACTATAATTCGATTTTCGTTCTGCAAATTATTTATTGATGGGAAACAGGTAAATGAAAAATCTGATTGCATGAAGCTGAACTGTCTGATCTGGTATACTGTTTTGGATGATGGAGAAAAGCAATTACCACAAAAAGTATCCTTCAAGTTTTCAGGACAGTTGAAAGATTTGTTGGTAAAAACCATAAACTCACATGTTGGCCTAGTTTAGACTTCAGTAGGAGTTGACGATTCACTTATGGTCTTGTAGAACAGTTCAAGTTGATTTGTTAGATTTGAGGGATTTGTAATTTGAACGGAATGCCTAAATTAAGCTGAGAAAAAAAAAAAAGCCTAGATGTGATAGTATTTCAAAGCATTGTGGTTTTTCCATTGATGTCATCAAGGGCATGGACTTCCACAAGGTTAGCCAGTTGGTTCTAAAAGATTGGTTCACAGATATAGATGATGAATTCACAAAACTTGAAATGCTTTTCTATCTTCAAGGGTCAGTTAAGAATACTTAGCCAAAATCTGTGGTTTTGTTCCAAATCATCACCTGCCTGAAACTATTACCAAATCCTGGGAATGAGGAAACCCTTACATCTTCAAAATGTAACCAGACTAACTTGTTCAGACTTCAAGCACATGGATATAAATATGCAATTCTACAAGATGTTTGGAGGACTAAATGAAATTAATTAATTGTAGCTGTGCTCCAGAGAGCTTCATATCTCAAAAAAATTCTCTACTGCTATGCTAGGACACAGGATCATAGATGGAAGGAATGCAAGACCCATGCATTGGGAAGTGACCCTTTCTCGGATCACAACGATTCAAGTTTCTCTCATTCGGGTCTCTCTCACCCAATATCCAGCTTTCTCCCTACTGCCAGTTTACTTGATCCAAAAGGGTTCAAATTCTTTGTCCCTTCATCAGTGATATTACAGAATTTCCTTTGCCCCCTACTGCTCTTCCTTTTTAGGGTTTGGATTAACCACTAGTTCAATCAGTTCCATTTCTAATTCACTCTCAAACGTTCAACTAAGGTTTTGACAATGCCAACTGCCGACCTTACATAACCCCTTCTTTGACCGCACTGAGATCAAGCAGCATAGAAGATACTGGAGTAGGTAGCAACATAGAAAGGATTCCAGCAATTTAAATTGTAAGCAGGTTTCTGAGATGAAACAAATATAAACAAAAATTGCAAGGTTAATCCTCCCCCTTGTAAAGAAACATTTCAAAAGCTCTGGCAAAAAAATAATCATCCCTCCACTAAAAGCTATAGACAATATACATCTACTTGCTGCAACAAAGTTATTATCAAATAGCAGCAGAAGAAAACTTTTTTTTTTTTTTTTTTTTGGGGGGGGGGGCGGTGTGGGGGGAGGAGGTTTTAAATTTCTGTATCTCCTATAAGCACAGGCACAGTGCGATTGAATGCAACTCATTGTATCCCGAAAAGACTCTTCAGCTTCCCTACCAGCTTCCGATCCTCAACGGACAGTTTATCCTGCAGGAGGGAAAAACTAACTTGACTGCACATATTGTGGGAGGGAAAACTTCCCAACAGTACACAATGAAATTACCATTTTTGATAATTGCAAGAAAATTACCTGATAATTAGATTCCAGATAATCTAATGACCTCTTAGTGATGTGGCTAACAAGCTCATCACCCTCAGTAAAATGCCTCCCAAATTTCTTTGGTTCCTCCTTGAGATTGGTGTGCCATAGCTACAATGCAAGAGCAAATTGAATTAGAATCGTTGCAAGTACACAAGCCTCTTCTTTTGAACAAACATTTACTTAAAACCTTTTAAGTCCCCACTGAACTGCTCCTCACCTTCACCATCACCTTTGTGCCTTTCTCGACCTCATCAACCTCTTCATTTATTTTCATGGCTGAAATTTCCCCAACATCCATAAAATCCCTTGAAGGAATACATATTGGAGTGCCAACCTATGAAAAATGCAGTTAAGATATAATCGGAGGTATCTTACACAAATGTAAACCAGATGAAAAAGAATACCATGGCAGCTGATCCTTACTCCAGGATTCCTCTCATCAAAACCAGAACGCACACACACACCCCCTCCCAATGACCAATCTTTCCACTTAAACAGGAATAACTATCTTACATCCATAATAAAGAACTTGCACACAAATATTCATCATAAATTTCCACAAAACTGACATGCTTAATGTCGCAAAAATGTGAAGCTCCAAAAGAAACATCCTCTAAAAAGACAAACAAATCCCATTTTGTGTCATTGCCAGGCTTAGCATAGAAACTTAGTTCTTCAAGAATTCAACAAGGCCTCCAGATTCCGACTCAAAATCCTTAATGTTGCATACAATCTCTAAATGCATTTAACATACATAAGATGGCAATTACAAAAATGAAAAATAGAGGTATCATTGCTCAGTTTAGGTTCCAGGCATTGGACAACAAAAGTGATGACCTAACCTAGGGAAAAGAAATTGACTCTCATTAACAACAAGCAAGATTAGTTTTTGTTTAAAGAATTCATTTAAAGTATTTCAGGTTCACTGTGAAATCGATGCCATTAGCATTACAATGCTTAAAACCTTTACTCCGAATATAGAAACTGAAAAGGAGAACACGCAAAGCCAAAGGGATTTTTTTTTTTGGTTCAGGGTGGGGTGAACCCCATAGAAAGTTCAGCCTACAAAACAACAATGGTTCTAATGGGTTGCAACAGCCAAATAAAAGTTTGCCAGGTCTTGCCATTAAAAAGAGTAAACAAGAAGAAACTGAACCAAAACTTACCTTAGCTATGCCCTCAATAACTTCCACCACCAAAATGATGGGGTCCTTCGCGTTTAAAACATAATTTGGTATAATCCGCAGAACACATGGGAATATTACTTCTTCTACGGCTTCTTTTTCTTTCTTGAAATCATCAGCATAGCTTTTAAACTGAATAACCAAATTATCCATGACATCGTCAGTTAATATTTTAACTCCAAACTCTTCTGCAACCGCACGGGCCTCCGGTGCCACTTTGACATTAAGTGCCAAGATGGTGGCAAATACCTTCTTCCCCATGACAGAAGCCTGATAGACACTGCTCCTTGTTACAGGACCAAGGCCTATACCAAACACTGGTATATTCACTTCTGGGCGTGTCAAGAACTCCATAAATGCTTTCAAGAAATTAAAACTAGAGGCTTGCACACAGACACCATCACGGGAAGGGACAAGTTTTTGATTCACGAATGAATTCAACTTGCTCACCATTTGCAATGGTAATTCACCAGTGACTTCCACATCATCATCGGATTCCAAAACATAGGAACCAGCAGCTGCCATGGCATGATGTTCAATGCCCTGCAAGCAACACAATACCTAGTCCTTTAAAATCCCACTCCACAATTGCATCTGTGAATTACATGTATAAAATGCAAATACAAAAATACTAAGTAGGCAGTCATTCGCATTTCAAAAATCAATTGTGCTTAGAGAAGTTGTGAATGGGGAAATGATGCAGATCTGAGAGATGGTACAGCTGGCGGTGAAAAGAGGAAGTGCTTGAGGAGAAATGAGAGATCCCAAGATGGGAGAGAAAACAGAGAGAGGAGAGGGAAGGGAAAGGCAATAGCCTCACTTTAAAATCTAACTAACTCTTACTTCATTCATTCAAAATGTGAGGTGGCCTTAGGCCTACATTGCTTTAAATAAAATTGATAAATAAAACAAGGTAGAAATCTACACATGCCAATCAATGGGCTGATGTGGCAGTATCCTAAACTGAATTAAATTTTAAGGAAAATATATTTCTCACATGCATTGACAGATAAATAAGTGACCTTGACACCCAATAAAGAAGCCAAAACAGACTCTAATATGTGACTGGAGTAAACAGTTCTATGTCCAGTCAACCATCAATAAATAAATATTAGGTAAATTACAATTGAAGTACCCAATGTTTAAGAAAACTAGTTTGGGGTACCTCATGTCTGAAATGTTATGTTTGGGATTCATTATTAACCAGTTCTGTACTTCTGTTTATGACTTTAAATGTTTCCAACTTTGTTGCCCATGGCCACTCCCCCCCTCTCTCCTCTCTCTCTCTCTCTCTCTCTCTCTCTCTCTCTCTCTCACACCAACACCATCTCCACCCCAAACCCTCACCTTTGCCCCAAACCCACCCTTTGCCCAACTCTCTGCAACTCCCTCCCAGCATCCTTGCAACTCCCTGGCCCCCCTCTCCCGGTGATTTTAGAAATGACGATCCTAACACTACAAAAGTTTATAAAAGGGTTTAAATTCAAATACAGAGATTACAAACCTCATGCTCGTGCTCATCAAGACAAACTTTTTGTAGTACTTGGTCTTCCCCTAGGTATCAAACACATCTCTCCAAAACTTGCTTTTCCGGTCATCTACAATGAATCAAACAGAGAGGGCACTCACCACTAGGGGTGTGACAGGTCCCGACTGGGGCCGGGTTTTTTTAAACTCCAGCCCAACCCTGAGTCCCAAAGCCCAAGTTAAGACACAATAAGGCAGGCCCCACCGTCTCTCTCTCTCTCTCTCTCTCCTCAAAACCACCTAACTGAGGATTTGTACGGGGGAGGGGCTCCCATATGCTCAAAAAAGGATTCAGGCATCGTGGGAAGCCCTCTCTCTGTCTAATTTTTAATCACTTCCTTCACCTGATCCTCTGTCAAGATGGATGATGTTTGCACATGCCAATGTTTACATTACATATATCGATTTTCCTTTCCGTGCTCACCAAATCAAATCATACACCTTAGAAAAAGATTGCAAAAAATAAAACGGCAACTCCAGCACTGCACAAGGCTATACAAGACTCTTATCGGTGAGAGAAAGATGAGACATATACAGACAGAGAAGGATCATTTTAGTGGGCAGTTATTTTTAGTCAAGCTATAACATGTAAGAACATAGTTCCAACATATTCTGAACTCTGAAGCAACTTAATTCAATAGAAAAGTAAAACTCCTCCAGTTGATATTGAAGGATGATTCAAGGTTCATTGAATCTAAGCTACACTCCATTTTGCAAGAAGAAGAAGGGGAAAAAAAAGTGAAAATGAAACTGGGTCAAGAGTCGAGACACATGTTTTCAGCATTAAGAAAATTTGCCCTCAGGTCAAGCGAGATTGCTAACCAGTGACATCCTAGTGAAGAGAAAACCCTGAGATTATTGAACCCAGTAATATTGCAAACAGATTCATGAAACGATCTCTCACCCCACAAAACCCATGCCAAAAACTCTGAAGACCTTTTGGTTGTTATTGCTGCAAAACTGATAGAAAATAATCTCTAGTTAAATATAATATATAATATATTACAATCTATCCCTCCATAACAAAGTGAATGACTGGTAAACTATGCAAGTTCTATAACACCTATACGTACAGCGGATCCGATATTGTGGATATGCCAGCCAGCCAACCAACCATGGGTGGTTACCGTCTCAACTAGTTCACAGAAAGTTGGCATTACACATGAACAGATTGATTTAGTATCTTTTACTAATTTACTCTTTGAACATAATCCGCTCGATCACACATCAATAGAGCATCCCAAAAATTTTAAAAAATTAAAAAAATTAATAACAATAGAGCATCAACCTCCCCATTCAATGGGTCAGATGGGCTGGGGTCTAATAGAAATCGTAGAAGGAACAACACATTCAAGTTACGGAGAAAATAGAATCCCAAAACCCTAAACGAGAGAGAGAGAGAGAGCGAACCTCTGCCTGGGGCATGATCGCTGGCAAAGAAGAAGACAAGTAACTAGCGGCAACAGCCGTCGCCGGAGATGAGAAAGAACCAGACTGAAACCCTCAACAGAAAGCGAGAGCCTTAAGTTTCTAATTTACGATTGAAGAGTACCCTAGAGCTTCGGGAGACCGTTGGAGGGGCCGAGGAGGTATTTATAGTATAGCAAACTCTTCAAACAAGGGGTATTTATGACAAATCCTTTTCCCAATAAATATATATATATATATATTACAAGGAGGTGGCGCTTTTTCTGGATGGATTGAAACGGTTCACTGATGAATGTTCAAATAGGTGTTTTTGCTCATTTTCATGCTCTTAATGGTGACCTTTTTCCTGAAAAATCAAACTCCATCCTAAGTTTAAGATCTTTCTTTGGTGAATTGTCCATGATAGGATACTGAAGATAACCTGATAAAATTGGTGGATATTGACCCTCACTGTGGTTTCTGCCACACAGATCATGAATATTTGTGGCATATTCTCTTGGACTCCGAGTTTATTCGAAGAATTTGGGCTGCTAGGCCATTGGGCCTTAGATCAAACAGATTTCATGTCTCTTATTTCAAGCCCTTACTTATGTATTTCTTTAATTCCAATGATATTTCTAGAAATAAATTTACCTTCTGTTTTTTCCACTTTCATGATAATTTGTCGTTGTATTTGGAATCATAGAAACCAAGTTATTTTCAACTCTGAAAAACTAAACCCAAATGTCATCCTTAAAAACCGTCAATTTCTGGATGACTAATAGTTTGGCTGAGAAATGGATCAGCAGCAGGTGAGCAACTTTACAGCCTCCCCCTCCTATTCCCTCCCTAGTAATGATAATTTAACTCTTGTAGTCATAGGTATAGCTGACAGTCTTAACAAAATGTCTGGATGGTCAGTGGTGGGGGTGTCAATTCCTAAACCGAACCGGTAAAACCGGCCGGACCGAACCGATAACAACCCGAACCGAACCGAACCGAAGCCTTATTGGTTCGGTTCGGTTTCAAGTATTGTAACCCCAAAACCAAACCGAACCGCACCGAAAACCGGATGAACCCGAACCCAAACCGAAACCGGCTCAAAACCCGGACCGAAACCGAAACCAAACCGGTAAGAAACCGAAACACTCCAAAATTCATTAAAAAAAATCAAAATTTGAATAGTTTTGTATACATTTGTATGAAAAATCGAATCCAAACTAGACCAAAAACCAAAACCAACCCGGTTACAAATCGATTTAAGAAACCGAAGTTCAGCAGTTCAGCATTTGGTTGTTTCCTAATGGCTCCATACCGGTTTAAAAAACCGATCCAAACCGAAATGAACCTGATAAATCCAAACCGGTACCAACCCGAACCCAAACCCAAACCGCACCGAAGCCGACACCGGACCGAAACCGATAAATCCTTAATGGGTCGGTTTCGATCAGTTCCAAAGTCACACCGAAACCGGTGGAACCGGACCGAAACCGCACCAACCCGGACCGTTGACACCCCTACCCAAAACGATGCAGAAGATAATGGAAAAACAAGAACACGCGATGCACACAGATTTATGAGGTTCGACAAGATTGCCTGCATCCTCGGTGAGATGAGATCCTGCTTCACTATCAATAGAGAATAGGGTTACAACGCTCATCCTCACACCTCTCAGTATTGCTTGCATTACAGAGAAAGATGCCCTCGCTATAAATATATGGTGAAAAATCCTAATCCAGAAAGTACAAAACTGCCCTTAAATAAAAAATTCGAATAGGACTGCCGTCTTGCCTGTCGAGGCCCATGCACCAGTATTCCCTAGATTAAACTGTGACGGAATACAAGACATCGCACACCATCATCAACAACCATGTAATCCTTGAAATATTTTCCCCCTCATCTTTAATGTATAGTTCTAATCCAAATAGCCCACACTTTTAAATGCTTTCTTATAATGCAACGCATCATCAAGAATTTCAAAGGTAGAATTCCATCTTGTAGCTACATCTCCATGCAAGCCCCTATTCATAGTCATTCCTAATTGTTCACAACATTCTTCAAACTTGATCTTCCTAACTTGTGAGCTTTTAAAAAATTTAACACTGTCTCAAACCTTCTGAATAGACGAATCAATTAATTTGAGGCCATTTTGGACTTTAAGGTTTAAAGTATGAGTATAGCAACGAATATAGAAAACCTTTTCTTTACAAACCAATGCATTCTTCGCCATTAGAGTAGTTCTAAAAAAATGAAAAACCCACATTATTGGCAATCACATTATCAGTGGTTACAAAAAACAATCTCTCTTCAAGCTCCCGCTTAATCAAAATCTTTCTCATAGCCTCACCAATATTTACACCCGAGTAAGGAGGTGTCAAGTAAGGCTGCAAAATGGTTGGGTTGGGTCGGGCTTCTTAAAAACCCTAGCCCAACCCTGAGTCCCATTAGCTGGGGCCAAGCCTGCCTTGAACACTGATCAGGGCCTAAGAACATCAACCTAGACTCAACCCTACAGCGCTTAGCCCAGACTTGCCTTGATTGGCATTGATTGGACAGGGCCGGTCCCTGATTGGCCTTGACCTTGGTTTGCCATCTAAGGCTGGGAATACCCTGGCCCTACAAAATATGAAATAAGTAAAAATTCATTAGTCTTTGCATCTAAATACCTTGGAATTGAAAATTAAAATAAAAATTAAATCTAAAAAGCATCATTTGATGAGAAATTTAAGCAGTTTATACAACTATGGTTGTCACACCCCGTTCTCACAGAACCGGGCCAGTGACCGGGTTAACATCGGTTAACCCAAACCTGCCAGGATCATCAGATACTGTATTCCACCACAGCATACACACAACTAATATAAACTCATCAGATCAGCGGAAGACTAAGTTTTACCTGTGAATAATCCCATAATACTTGATACCCGGATTGTGATACAATAATTATATACATTTGGGCCCGAAGGCATGATATTTACACAAAAAGAATAAAATTCAAATATCAAGTACATAAGGAAATCCACCAAAACAATCAGAGTACACAGCTCGGCTCAGTTTCAAGGCTGGAGCTCGGCTCGGCATCAAGGGTTGAGCCCAGCTCGGCATCAGGTAGTAGAGCTCAGCTTGGCCTCAGAAGTGGAGCTCAGCACGGCCTCAAAACTGCTGTCCCGCAGCACAGCTCTCACACGAGCAGTCAGTGTCGTGCTCTAACTCCTCAGGGGTCCACCAGTCCTCTTCAGGAAACTCGACTATGGGACCCACCCCGTGCTCCTCAGATGTATGACCTGCAAAATCATCTAAAAAGGGGCGTATACGTGGGATGAGCTCACTAGCTCAGTAAGTGGTAAGATGGACCACACAGCAGTCCACACATCAAAACACATCATATGCACTACATGCCATGCTATACATTTTAAATCACATCCACCTAAGCAACATTACTAAGTCCTTGGTTTTAGTGCTACTACAACCACAGTGCGCGTATACTCCGGGTACGAGCAGCGAACTCCCTCCCGCGATACGCCCATAGGGCTGTCGGAGAAGGCCCACCGTGAGTACTCGGAAAAGTAAAGACAATGCCGTCCACCGGCTCTCGACAGAAATGTAAATGACTGAAAATAAAGGTGCTGACTCCAGCAATTTAAAAGCAGTACGATTGGCCCTCTTGAATGTACCACCGGGGTTGCCGACTGTCCTACATGACTCGTCGGGCGTTATGTTTAACCGCCACAGTAACCCGACACCCGCGACCACTGCTTCCCCCCAAATGATAACCCAACACCTTAACCCCTATTGGGAAGGGTCGTAGCACGGGATGGTGAAAATCCTAATACCGCATGCTCCTATATGACAATAGTACGATTGCATAGTGCCTTCGTGTCCCATTCCACGGGCCACCAATGCACTCGTTTCCAAGCCGACTACGGCATCTAGTCTATCAATGCATCATGCACCATGATGTCCACATTCAACATATAAACATCTCATTCAATTCGCATTTAGAAAGTAAACATAGCACATATGCATAACAATGTGAGGAATGACTAAACTACATAGCATATTCATGATGGCATGACTAGACTAGATAAAATTAAATGAATGCCAAACAATGCCTTCAAACAAGGCCAAACGTCCTCTCCCCACTTACCTGCAGCATACAAGGATTCCTGTTCGGTACGGGTGAGATCCGGTGCGAATCGGGTAGGATTTGGTGAACCTAACATAATTGAGCAGGGTTAGTACTTCACCATTTGGAATCAAAATCAATGAGATTCGATGAAAAAATCATGCTTAGAACGTCAAAAGAAGGTCACACGTCCGATTTGGGTCCAATCGGACGTAAGAATCACCTTCGGGGCCACACGGGTGGGTCAAACAGGCGGGCAGTCTGGCCCACCGGTCCTACCCACCGGTTTGGACCGGCGGGTAGGGGCCCGCCGGTATGGCCCGCCGGTTCCATCCACCGGTTGAGCCAGGGGCCCCTGCTAGGACCGGCGGGTAGAATGGCCCACCGGTTGGCCCGCCGGTTGGGCCCGCCGGTTGTGCCCGAAGGCCCCCCTTGCCCTCTCAGGTGGGTGCCCACAGGCGGGTAGGGGCCCACCGATTGCACCCACCGGTCTTGGCGGGAAAAACCCTGTTTCTTCCCAACTTCCTCCATTCTTTGGGGATTCAAATGGGGCTTTTCCCCACCCATTCTTCACACATTCAAGGTCCTATAGGATGGTTCTAACCTAGATCTAGGTTAGATTCAAGTGATGCGAAACCATCTTACCTTCTTTGCTCAAGAACAACTTCAAACCCTCCAAATCACTTCAAACCCACAATGCTTCTTCCACCTTGTCAATACCTCTTCAAATCCTTCAAGGTCAACACATAAATCATCTATTAAACCTTAGATTCATCATTTCAAAGGGGATTTACAAGATCTCAAGAAACCCTACTCGAATCAAGGGTTTAAGCTTGGGTATGGTGAATGTTTAAGGAACCCGACTTTGCTTACCTCCAAATGTAGATCTAGAGTTGAAGATCACTCTTCCGGCGTCGGAATGGGAAGATCAAGCTTCGGCGCCGCTGAAATCCTTCTCTTCTTCCTCCTCCTTCTCTTCCCTTCTTCTTCCCTTTCTTTTCTCTCTCCTCTTTACTATCCTCACCAACGTACGGGTGTCATAAATGAAAGAAAAGAAAATCATAAAGCTATATATATAATTCCTCATTAAGTGAACAGTGCACATGGATGGGTCACTCAGGTGGGTGGGTGCACCCACCTGTCCGCCCACCTGAGGCCAAAACTTGGGATTTTGATAGAGTTTGGGCCTCGGTGCGAACCCCACCCCTGGCATCCGATGTAGCATACGTATATACCTTAATATATGGCTACAATACCTGCTTTATCTGTACATGGCTTTATGGTAGGTGCATGTACACGACTTGGGCACTCCCGTCTCTTCTGGCACTGGCTCGGACTTGTCGGGCCAGCCGGTGTTTAAGGTCACCCTTGCCATCATAGCCCACAAGGAGGCCACTCTAACTCCCTCTGGTTCGGTTCCTGCATGGTTTAACCTGGTCAACCGCGTAATCAGATTGGGTTTAAGAAGTAGGGTATTACATTACCCCCCTTTCTGAAAAATTTCGTCCTCGAAATTGCGTACCTAGTTGATAAAAAAGATAAGGGTACTTGGCTCGCATTTCATCCTCTACCTCCCAAGATGCTTCTTCAAGTGAATGATCAGCCCATCGCACCTTTACATAGGAGATGGAGCGGTTGCGAAGGGTTTTCACCATCCGGTCCAAAATTTCAGCTGGCTGTTCTGTATAGGTCATATCAGCTTCTAGGTACTCTGGTTCCACGGGTAGTACATGAGATGGATCATGTACATATCTCTTCAGCATGGATACATGGAATACATTGTGAACATCCCCAAGTGAAGGTGGCAGAGCAAGCATGTAGGCTACTAAGCCAACCCGGGATAAGATCTCAAATGGTCCAATGTATCTTGGGCTCAACTTCCTTTTTCTGTGAAACCTTTGCAACCCTTTAGTAGGAGAGATCTTGAGAAATACCTTTTTTCCTGGCTGAAATTCAATATCTTTTCTACGGATGTCCGCATAGCTCTTTTGACGGGACTGAGCTGCTTTAATCCGTTCTCTAATAACGTCGACTTTGTCACAAGTCATCTGTATCATCTTAGGTCCTAACATTCGACGTTCACCTACCTCATCCCAATACAAAGGAGTTCTGCACTTCCTGCCATATAACGCCTCATACGGTGCCATCCCGATTGTAGCTTGGTAACTGTTGTTATATGCAAACTCCATAAGAGGTATATATTCTTCCCAACTGCCACTCATCTCCATTGCACATGCCCTGAGCATGTCTTCTAATATCTGTATGGTTTGCTTCGATTGACCATCCGTCTGTGGGTGAAAAGCAGTACTCAAATTCAGCTGTGATCCCAAGGCACGCTGTAAGCTTTTCCAAAATCTAGAAGTGAACCTTGGGTCCCTATTTGAAACAATGCTCACTGGCACTCCATGTAAGTCGCACTATGTTGTCCATGTAAAGTTGTGCTAGTTTGGTCATGGAGAACTTGGTCTTGATAGGAATAAAATGAGCAGTCTTGGTTAGCCGATCCACGATTACCCATATCGCGTCCATTCCCTTAGGTGTACTTGGTAGTCCGGTGACGAAGTCCATTGTAATCCTTTCCCACTTCCATTCTAGTACTGGGAGTGGCTGAAGAGTACCATAAGGTCGATGCCTCTCGACTTTTACTTTCTGGCAGGTAAGACAAGTCGCCACATACAAAGCTATGGTGACTTTCATGTTTGGCCACCAGTAACTTTGTTTGAGGTCTTTGTACATCTTGGTACTTCCTGGGTGAAGTGAGTACTCAAGGCTATGTGCTTCTTGCACTATCTTGTCTTGTATATCCAAATCATCGGGTACACACAATCTGTCTTGAAACATCAATGCCCCATCACTGGCTAAAGCAAAATCTGGGTCGTTCATTGTTTGATCTTGAACCTTAACTCTGATCCGCTGAAATTCAGGATCCAAAGATTGCTTCATTATCACTTCTTGCCTAATCGCCGGATGCACCTGTAGAGCCGTCAAGGATATCGTCAACCATTTAAGGTTTTCTGGTTGAGGTTCAAGCTCTAAGGTTGCCCCCTCATATAAGAGGGTTTCATCCATTAGCATCGCCTCTTGCACGAGTGGTGGACTGACTGCTAAGTATGAGAGCGACACAGTCTGTGTCTTCC
>NW_024868561.1:0-51768 GCF_013358625.1 Macadamia integrifolia | reverse complement strand
CCTGGTTGAGAAAAGTCCAACTGTTGCTGGATAGCAGTCATAAATGCTTGCTGTTGCTGAAGCATTTGTTGCTGAAAAGCCTGTTGTGACTGCTGAATTATAGTAGCAACATCTCCCGGTGTGATAACCGGTGGAGGGTCCGGGAGTGTAGTCATAGGTGGGTCCCCATGTGCCCCACCCTGACCAAGGGTCTCTGGAGGTAGTGGAGGTGAGGTTTGCCCCACAGAGTGGGACCCCCTAGGATTTTGTGGTCGACCGACCGGACGAGGACCCCGCGAGGTACCTCGGGCATTACTACCGGATCTAGTACGTACCATCGTATCCCTGTACCTGGAACATATCACACACCATATTGGTTAAACACCGGAGAATTGATTTCGGCACACAATTATATGCCATCACATAAGGTATTGTAGTGTATGATAGTCCACAATAAATCGTAACTTACTTTCCAAGATACAGGGCCAATGCCCCAACAGGTACGTCAATGGTCCCACTTGACCATAACACATTAATATAGGAATAATATCAATATTAAGAATCAATGTAATCATGCTAGGAGGAGAGAAGGGAAAAAAAATCTTCAAAATTTCCTAATTTTCACAACCGGTGGGCTGCACCGGCGGGTAGGGGCCCGCCGGTTGAGCCCGCCGGTCCCAGTGCCTCAAACCGGCGGGTGGCACCGGTGGGTAGGGGCCCACCGGTCAGACCCGCCGGTCCTACCCGTGTAAAAACACGAACAGGGCCCTACAGACCCTGTTCTGCCTTGTCTCTTCCCCAGCTCCTTTCTCTCTTTCCCTCTCTTCCTTGGGCGATCTTGGAGGTCTCCTCGGCGCTTCTACTCGCGAGTCTACTCATCAACTCGGCGCTTTCGAGAAGGTTTAACTCTCCCTCCTTCAAGTAAGTTTCTTCTTCTCCTCTTTTCCAGAATTTCCACTTGGGGTAGAAATGCATGTGTAAGCTTCACTTTAGGTTGTCTTTCCATATTTTTCTCCATAGAATAGCATTTCCATTTGATTGTGATGTTTCTACTGTGGTCGTTTGTAGTTTATAGGAATTTTATCTCTTCATTTGGAGAAAACCCCAAATCGTGCCCTAGGTTTCCAAATTTGGGGGTTTCTTCAATTCTCACTCCTTTTCTCCAATTGATAACTCCTTTGTGATGCATTTCATTTGATTTGTGCTAGATATGCTTTAGATTTCATGAATCATCCATTATGCTTGGAATCCCCATGTATTTCTATGAAAATCCCTCTTTTTGTATTGGTTTCCTTGATTTTCATCCTATACTTGTATTCATGGAACTCCATAGTCTATTTGGGTATGTTCTTGCACTTTCATGATCCCACTACTATGGCATTTCGTCTTAGTCCTATGGTTTCCGGTTGTTCTCCATTATGTTCGACTTTGCGCATTGGAATTGAATCCCCTCGTGTTATTTATGCTCTTTGCTGTCATTTTTACTGTTTTAGCATGTTTCCCCTTTGTCGCTTACTGTGCATCATGTCTATAGGTTCCCTATCATTCCTAGCTTGTCGCCGTTTCCATTTTTCGAGTATTTGGGTTTTGGATTTCCCCTTTTTAATGTTGTTGTCATTTTCCTTTCTGTACTCACCCTATTTTCTTTTCTTCTTGCCAGGATGTCATCTCGCACCGGCAAAGGACCATCTTCCTCTGGCGTACGACGTAAGACCACCGCTACTAAGCGGAAGAGTGCAGAGACCAGCTCTTCAGCCCCTCACACAGGGAGACCCGGACCTACCCGGTCTGACCCTACAGACTATGATGAAGAGCACTTCCTTAGTGCAAAGGCAGCAGCCAACTGGCCGATCTTCCTGAAGAGGTCAGTGATGATGGAGAAGACCGTGGTAGTCGACGACTTCCACAAGGCCCGGCTTCAGGAGAGGTTCTCAGCATTGGGCTGGGATTCTATCCTTCACGTAGACCGACCATGCTACGAGCAGCTAGTCCGTCGGTTCTACTGCAACTTGGAGGTGTCGTATCCGTACGGGGAGTTCACCATTAGCAGCTTGGTGAAGGGGGTAGACATCCAGTTGACGGTGGGCACCTTGGCCAGCATCCTGGGTATATCGGCGGCTGGACACCGATACTACAGTCCTCCCAGGAGTAAGCCTCTGGGACCGTTCATGAGTTTGGAGACGCCGGACTTCATCTACGAGACCATCTACGGCAGCAGTACCCGTCCAAAGTCCGAGACGTCCTTCTACCCCGAGGTTCGTCTATTTGCTCGGTTGGTCCAGTTCAACCTGCTCCCCAGAGGAGGTCATCGGAACCAGGTGGGTTTTATGGTGGCTTTCATTGGGTTCTGCATCTACACGGCTACAGAGGGAGGTGTCGAGCACTTGTGCCTCCCCTACATCATTCTCCGGACGATGGAGCACCACACTTCCCACCCTGAGGATGGAGGGTTCCCCTATGGCAGGATCCTCACTAGGATCTTCGAGTTCTTCGGGGTGGACTTGAGCGGCGAGGAGGGAAAGACTCCGGCTGATAGGTTCGACAGGAGTAACCTCCTGAGGATGGGTCTCCACACCCTCATGGATTCACCTTCGAGAGCAGAATCTCAGAGAGGTAGGGGTAGGAGGGCTGCCCCTATGGAGGATGTCCTCATGGAGGAGGAGTCCAACGAGGAGGATGAGGACTACATTCCTCAGGACGAGGAGGAGGATGATCTGGTGGGTGACGGCATCCCTGAGGAGGCACCTCAGGAGTCGAGAGGTCCTGGTCCCAGTTCCTCCAGAGCTGCAGCCTCACCACATAGAGCCCCACCACCTGGGAGTGGTGCCTACGACTTCGAGGGCATGATGTCCTCCATGCGGGCCTTGCAGGATGGCCAGGTTCAGCTACTGAGACGGCTGGACGAGAGTGCCTCCAGGGAGGAATGCATCCTAAAGAGGCAGGCTACCTTGGAGAACTCCTTTCTCCAGCTAGGCCAAGACTTGAGCACCACGGCTAACGCCATGTCCGCCGACTTTGGCCGACTACGGAGGGCGGTACGGCTGGTGAACGCGAGGTTTGACTATTACGACCACCGCCTCGACGTCAACTCTAGGCCTCCGGCGAACGTGGTGATTATTGATGATGACGACGATGACCAGTGAAGGCTTGGCTCGCCCACACCAGCTGTTTATCTGTTTTCCCTTTTTTTTTTTTTTTTGTAGACCTTGTATATTTCATTGCTTATCCTTCCTTGTATTTGTATTGTAACTGGACTCATTGTGGAATAATATATTTTTGATAGCGATTTTTGTGGTGAATTCAGATGTGGAATACTTGTGTAGTTTAGTTGTGGTGTATTTGCAACTTTTGATCATTGTTATTTCATATTATCTGTTGTTTATCAGGTGTTTGTGTGTAAAATTTTTGGAAATCCCATTTTACGACGTTATGCTGCCGAAATTTCGTCAAACTAGTATTCTGTAGGTTATACATCACTTTAATTACCTTTTATCTACACTCACGTATGCCATGAATGCAATCCCTAAATGCAACTCCTTTTTATACTTTCTTCTTTGGCTTTTAATTCCTTAAAACTTTTACATTAACCCATCCCCATTTCACTATTATAGAGTCTACGGGATTCTAATGGTATGCTGTGAGCGGAGCAGAGCATCACGCTCTGATACGACCGTTTGTCACACCCCGTTCTCACAGAACCGGGCCAGTGACCGGGTTAACACCGGTTAACCCAAACCTGCCAGGATCATCAGATACTGTATTCCACCACAGCATACACACAACTAATATAAACTCATCAGATCAGCGAAAGACTAAGTTTTACCTGTGAATAATCCCATAATACTTGATACCCAGATTGTGATACAATAATTATATACATGTGGGCCCGAAGGCATGATATTTACACAATAAAAATAAAATTCAAATATCAAGTACATAAGGGAATCCACCAAAACAATCAGAGTACACAGCTCGGCTCGGTATCAAGGCTAGAGCTCAGCTCGGCATCAAGGGTTGAGCCCAGCTCGGCATCACATAGAAGAGCTCAGCTCGGCCTCAGAAGTGGAGCTCAGTACGGCCACAAAGGTGGAGCTCGGCTCGGCCTCAGAACTATTGTCCCGCAGCACAACTCTCGCACGAGCAATCAGCGCAGTGCTCTAACTCCTCAAGGGTCCACCAGTCCTCTTCAGGAAACTCGACTGTGGGACCCACCCCGTGCTCCTCAGATGTATGACCTGCAAAATCATCTAAAAAGGGGCGTATACGTGGGATGAGCTCACTAGCTCAGTAAGTGGTAAGATGGACCACACAGCAGTCCACACATCAAAACACATCATATGCACTACATGCCATGCTATACATTTTAAATCACATCCACCTAAGCAACATTACTAAGTCCTGGGTTTTAGTGCTACTACAACCACAGTGCGCGTATACTCCGGGTACGAGCCGCGAACTCCCTCCCACGATACGCCCATAGGGCTGTCGGAGGAGGCCCACCGTGAGTACTCGGAAAGGTAAAGACAATGCCGTCCACCGGCTCTCAACAGAAATGTAAATGACTGAAAATAAAGGTGCTGACTCCAACAATTTAAAAGCAGTACGATTGGCCCTCTTGAATGTAACACCGGGGTTGCCGACTGTCCTACATGACTCGTCGGGCGTTATGTCTAACCGCCACAGTGACCCGACACCCGCGACCACTGCTTCCCCCCAAATGATAACCCAACACCTTAACCCCTGTTGGGAAGGGTCGTAGCACGGGATGGTGAAAATCCTAATACCGCATGCTCCTATATGACAATAGTACGATTGCATAGTGCCTCCGTGTCCCATTCCACGGGCCACCAATGCACTCGTTTCCAAGCCGACTACGGCATCTAGTCTATCAATGCATCATGCACCATGATGTCCACATTCAACATATAAACATCTCATTCAATTGGCATTTAGAAAGTAAACATAGCACATATGCATAACAATGTGAGGAATGACTAATCTACAAAGCATATTCATGATGGCATGACTAGACTAGATATAATTAAATGAATGCCAAACAAAGCCTTCAAACAAGGCCAAACGTCCTCTCCCCACTTACTTGTAGCATACAAGGATTCCCGTTCGGTACGGGTGCGATCCGGTGCGAATCGGGAAGGAGTTGGTGAACCTAAGATAATTGAGCGGGGGTTAGTACTTCACCATTTGGAATCAAAATCAACGAGATTCGATGACAAAATCATGTTTAGAACGTCAAAAGGTCACACGTCCGATTCGGGTTCAATCGGACATAAGGTTCATCTTTGGGGCCACACGGGTGGGTCAGACAGGTGGGCAGTCTGGCCCACCGGTCCTACCCACCGGTTTGGACCGGCGGGTAGGGGCCCGCCAGTTCCACCCGCCGGTTGGGCCAGGGGCCCCTGCTAGGACCGGCGGGTAGGATGGCCCGCCGGTTGTGCCAGAAGGCCCCCCTGCCCTCTCAGGTGGGTGCCCACAGGCAGGTAGGGGCCCACCGATTGCACCCACCGGTCTTGGCGGGAAAAACTCTGTTTCTTCCCAACTTCCTCCATTCTTTGGGGATTCAAATGGGGCTCTCCCATCCATTCTTCACACCTTCAAGGTCTTATAGGATGGTTCTAACCTAGATCTAGGTTAGATTCAAGGGATGGGAACCCATCTTACCTTCTTTGCTCAAGAACAACCTCAAACCCTCCAAATCACTTCAAACCCACAATGCTTCTTCCACCTTGTCAATACCTCTTCAAACCCTTAAAAATCAACACATAAATCATCCATTAAACCTTAGATTCATCATTTCAAAGGGGATTTACAAGATCTCAAGAAACCCTACTCGAATCAAGGGTTTAAGCTTGGGTATGGTGAATATTCAAAGAACTCGACTTTGCTTACCTCCAAATGTAGATCTAGAGTTGAAGATCACTCTTCCGGCGCCGGAATGGGAAGATCAAGCTTCGGCGCCGCTGAAATCCCTCTTTTCTTCCTCTTCCTTCTCTTCCTTTCTTCCTCCCTTTCTTTTCTCTCCCCTCTTTACTCCTCTCACCAACGTACGGGTGTCATAAATGAAAAGAAAATAAAGTCATAAATCTATATATATAATTCCTCATTAAGTGAACAGTGCACATGGATGGGTCACTCAGGTGGGTGGGTGCACCCACCTGTCCGCCCACCTGAGGGCCAAAACTTGGGATTTTGACCGAGTTCGGGCCTCGACGCGAACCCCACCCCTGGCATACGATGTAGCATACATATATACCTTAAAATACGGCTATAATACCTGCTTTATCCGTACATGGCCTTATGGTAGGTGTATGTACACGGCTTGGGCACTCCCGTCTCTTCTGGCACTGGCTCGAACTTGTCGGGCCAGCCGGTGTTTAAGGTCACCCTAGCCATCATAGCCCATAAGGAACCCACTCTAACTCCCTCTGGTTCGGTTCCTACATGGTTAAACCGGTTCAACCGCGAAATCAGACCGGGCTTAAGAAGCAGGGTATTATAGTGAATCCCATTGGGAAAAACAAGGATAAGGAGAAGAATAAGGGAGAAATGAATAAAGAAAGAAAACGCAATAGGAATAAGAAGGGAAGGAGAACCCTCCTGGGTGGTTTCAGTACAGATTCTTCTCTTCCTACTGGGAAATCATCAAACTTGACCTCATCCTTGCTATCTGAAACTTCTTCCTCAACCCCTCCTTAATCAAAAGTGTAAATCACAACTTCCTCTATCTCAGCCCCAAGCTCGAGGGAGCCTTCTCCATAGCCAATTTCCAACCCATCTCCCTATGCAACCTCCTCTACAAGTTCATTACAAAAATCCTCACTAACCAAATTCAATCGGTTGCAGATTCTCTGGTCAGCTCTTACCAATATGCTTTCATTGATGGCAGAAGCATTGCTGATAACATCATCCTTTGCCACGAGATTGTTAGAGGTTTTAAACAGAAATCTCTCTCTGCCACTGCCCCCCTCAAGTTTGATATCCATAAAGCCTTTGACTCAATTCATTGGGATTTCATTTCTAGTGTCCTTCACAAGATGTCCTTCCCCCTATCTTCATCCATTGGATTCACTCCTGCATCTCTACCCCCATGTCTTTTTGTCCTTGTTAACGGTAGTCTAGCTGGCTACTTTGCCTCTTCTATGGGTATCAGATAAGGTTGTCCTCTCTCCCCTCTCCTCTTCGCCCTTGCTTTTGAACTCCTCTTTAGATCCATCCAATTGCCACTGACCTTCATCTCATCTCCCTCATCCCCAAATGCAAAACCATCAGCCTAACTCACCTTGCTTTCGTTGATGATCTCATAATCTTCTCATAATCTTCTCCAGAGGTGACCCTCTCCATCTCTTTTCTTCCCTCAAATCTTTTGAGTCTTTCCCTAGTCTACGCATCAATTTGATCAAGTCCCACCGCTTCCTCACTAGGGTCTTCAATCCAGTTAAATAGCACCTGCTCCAACTCACTGGTTTCTCGCTTGGTTCCTTGTCGATCAAGTACCTTCGTCTTCCTTTCATCTTTGCCAGGTTTTCTACCCACCATTGCTCCCCCATGCTCAATCTTATAAGGAAAAGGCTTTAGCTCTAGAAAGGAAGGCTTATTTCCTATACAAGTCGTTAGATCCTTGCAAGATCAATGATTCAATCGATGTACCTCTACTGGTTGGGTGTCTTCTCTCTTCCTGCTACCACCTCCAAAGCTATTGAATCCATTATCTATGCCTTCCTTTGGAAAGGAACGGACCAGTCCAAATTCCTTCGCCCCTTTAGATGGGCCTTTGTCTGCCTCCCCAAATTTGAGGGGGGCCTTGGCCTAAGAAGGATCAAAGACAACATCAAAGTTGGTCCCCTGAAGCTCATATTGAAAATTGCTACCAAACACAACAGTACCTAAAAAGACTCCATTTGGACTGTCTCCCCTCCATCTGCCGCCTCTTAGGTCTGGAGAAATAACCTTAACCTTAAACCATTGGCCCTCAATGCCATATCTCCTCCTCCAGTCGCAATGGGTCCCCCACCTCTAGTTGGATAATTGGCATCCTATTGGGATCCTCCTCTCCATTGTCAGCCCTCGAATCGGTTACTCCTCAGGCATTCCCATAAATGCCATAGTTGCCTCCATCATCATAAATAATGCTTGGTCTCCTTCCCCCTCTCCTTCCCTTGCTGAGATTTGGGCTAAACTCCCCCCTCCTTTATAACCACAGAGGACAGTGAGGACAGGATCTCTTGGACCCCTTCTTCCAGTGGCCACTTCTCTTTTGCCTCTGCCTAGAACCTCATTCGTACCTTTGCCCCTCCAGTCCCTCGGCATAATGCTATTTGGTTCAAAGGTCATATCCCCATCAAAGCTTCACCACTTGGCGTGCCTTCACCGACTACCTCCTAACCCAATCCTTCCTCATTCATCTCCACATCCAAGTCTCCCCTTTCTGATATTTCTACTGGAACAACATTGAAAACACAAACCACTTCTTCAAATGTCCCCTCTCCTCCACCATCTGGAAAAAAGTCTTCAGTCATTGTTGGCCTTTCCGGAGACCTATTCTTCCTTTCAGTAGGGAATGGATCTGGATAGTAATGTAGGGATGGATTTGACAACCAAACCAGACCTCAGACTGTAGGAAATTATAAACCAAAGAACAACCAATAATCACCCAACAGTGAGTAACAATAACAGTCCAATATTAATTGGTCAACAGTCCTTAGCAATCAGATTTGTCAAACCAGAATTTGGGGCTATATGACCAGATATCAGCACCAAACAAAAGGACTAATCAACAACCAGACTATGGTATCGACAGTCCACAACCATAATAGAACAGTAGCAATTTCAGCAGTTGACAGATTTCAGATTACCAATATAGATTAGGACAGGGCAGTAGTAGACTAAATAAACACAACCAGAAGACTCCAGTGGTCTTTAGAGGTTCAAATCAACAACAATAATAACCCACCATCTTAAGGAAGCAACATAAAATCAGTCACAATAATCGACCTCAAGTTAGGACACAGCAGGTCACTAAAAGAAAAGGAATTGGTGATTTCTAATAACTCAAGATTGAGTGGACAGAATCAGCCCAAAATTGGATCGAACCATGCTTGGATATTAAGGAACAATCGACCAAAAAATTGAGCCAATCAAAGAATCAGACCTGGATATTCCAGTAGGGGCAGATGCTCTGTTTTTGTAGAATTTTCTGGGCAAGTTCAGAAATCACATACCTGATTTGTAGCCTTGATAAACATCGAGAATAAACAAAGAACTTAAAGAGAATAATCACTAGAAGCAGACCTCCTGGACTTCACGCCGCAAGGAGTCACTTGGATGGCACACCAAGTCCTTCCTCGATCTAACACAAGGAAATAGCCATGGATACCCAGCGGCAGCAACAAGAGAGTTATTTTCTTAATAATCAAAATCGTGGCTCATAAAAGAGCCCTCTTCTTTATTTATAATGATGGGGAGGGTTTACAAATAATAGTAACTCAGAGTTACTAAATCTGAGTTACCAAAAACTGATTACAAGAAGTTACTAAAAACTGGAAATTGGAATCTAATGAAAATAGAAACTAGTCTTGACAGAAATTAGAAATTAACAATGACTTGAAATTAGAAACTAATTTAGGACTTCAAAATAGAAACTAAATAACTAATTAGTAACCCCATCAGCAGCCCAAATCATGGGCTGACTTGGACCAGATCTGGATCAACCCAGTCAGCCACTTGGGTTGACTTTGGTCTTGGTTCTCCTTGTGTAAACCCTTGTTGGTATTGCATCAGCTCTCCCCAGCTTGAAAACATTCGACTCCGACGAATGGATAAGGGACATATAGTGCTCATACAAGTAGGGATCAAGCCTCTTGAAATCATCAGCATGAATCCAAGTACAGTCACTAGGAGGACGGCCTTTCCACTTGACAAGAAAAGTGTGATAACCGGTGCCACGGCAGGAGGTCTTGTAATTATCATCCAAGACGTCTTCAATAACTTCAGAAGTGGGTGGCTTCAGTTGGGGCAACCTCAGCATTTGCTCAGTATCTCCATCATCCGAATGACACCCAACGTAAAGGTGAAGATCAGCCACATTAAGCACGTTGCTTATGGTCATGTTATCAGGCAGCTCAAGCACATAAGCATTAGGTCCTATACGTTTCAGCACCTTGTAGGGACCCATCTTTCGTGGATGTAACTTGGTATTGACACCCGTCTGAAACCGTTCAGGATTTACTCGAATCATCACCATGTCCCCGGGTTTGAACTCCACATAACGCCGATGACAATCAGCAGAAGCCTTATACACCTCATTGTTCAAGGCAATATGTCGTCGGACGTTGGCATGCACCTCAGTGATATAACGCAATAACTCATCAGCTTCAATACTAACTCGATCCTGGGGTGGAAGTGACATAAGGTCAATAGGCCGCTTAGGTTGAACAACAAGCAAGATCTCAAAAGGAGTACGACCTGTTGTCCTATTCACTGAGCTGTTGTAGGAAAATTTTGCAATGTCAAGAATAAAAGGCCATGTCTTCTCATAGTTTCGAACCAAACACCTCAACAAGTTTCCCAAGCTACGGTTCACCACCTCTGTCTGTCCGTCTGTCTGTGGATGAAATGCAGTTGAAAAGTTCAGCTTTGTATTTGTCTTCAACCACAATGTCTTCTAAAAATAACTCATGAACTTAACATCACGGTCAGACACAATACTAGTTGGCAGCCCATGTAGTCGTACTACTTCCTTGAAAAAGAGCTTTGCAACCTGATAAGCATCAAAAGTCTCACAACAAGGTATAAAATGAGCCATCTCAAAGAAACGATCCACAACCACCATAATGGAATCATATCTCTAATAGGGGATAGTCCAAGAGCAAAATCCATGCTAACATCAAGCCACGATGCATGAGGAACAGGTAGTGGAGAATATAGACATGTGTTCTGTTTTTTCCCTTTTGCCAACTGACATACACGGCATCTCTTAATCATATGATCGACATCCTTTGCAATGTATGACCAATAATATCGATCAGTCACCTGTGCAAGAGTCTTATCTTTCCCAAAATGTCCTCCTAATCATCCTCCATGTAACTCTCGTATGATGTGATGATGTAAAGAAGAGTTTGGGATACAAAACCGTGTGCCAAAGAACAAGTACCCATCATGAATAGAGTACTTTAGATGCTGCCCACCTTGTTGTAATTCCACAAAGACTGTACTGAAATCATAATCAAATGCGTACTCACCTCGTATCTAATCTATGTGAATAACATGTGCTAAAAATGTGTTAAGTGTGAGCACTTTCCGACTAAGTGCATCAGCCATTGTATTCTCTTTTCCCACCTTGTACTTCATAACAAATACAAATTCCTGCAAGTAGGCTACCCATTTGGCATGTCTGTGGCTAATCGACTTCTGTGAGTGAAGGTGCTTCAAGGCCTCATGATCAATGTACAAAATGAACTCCTTACCAATGAAGTAGTGCCTCCAATGGCGTAGCACTTGGACAACTGCATACAACTCCAGATCATAAGTCAAATAGCGCTTCTTGGTCTCATTCAATTTCTCACTATAAAAAGCAATGGGGTGTCCTCCTTGCATTATCACTCCTCCTAGCCCAACATGTGAAGCATTTGTGGCTACCTCAAATATCTGTAATGTGGTAGGCATAGGATAGGTGCCTTTGTCATCTTCCTCTTCACAAGAGCGAAGGCGTTGGTCGCTGCAACTGTCCATTCAAACTTACCTTTACTTGACTTCAAACATTCAGTGATGGGTGCCATAACTGCACTAAAGTTCCGAATAAATCTCCTATAAAAGGAAGCCAACCCATGGAAGCTACAGACTTCTGTTAGTGTCTTACGTGTGGGCCAATCAGTGATGCTCTTGATCTTCTCCGGATCAGCTTCAACCCCCCTTGATGACACTAAAAATCTAAGGAATACAACCTTGGGCAGCATGAAGGAACACTTCTTGAGATTAACATATAACTTCTCAGCACGGAGTACTCTCAAGACTTGCCTCAAGTGACCCATATGCTCTTCTTGGTTCTTACTATATATCAGAATGTCATCAAAATAAACAACCAAAAAGCGACCAATGAAGGGACGAAGGACCTGTGTCATCACCCTCATAAAAGTACTAGGTGTATTCGTCAGACCGAAAGGCATGACTTTCCACTCATATAAGCCATCCTTGGTCTTAAAGGCGGTCTTCCACTCATCCCCAGAACGGATGCGAATCTGATGATAGCCACTTCCCAGATCTAACTTATAAAAGACCTTTGCCCTGGACAGCATATCCAACATATTATCTAGTCGTGGTATAGGAAATCTATACTTAACTGTTATCTTGTTGATAGCATGGCTATCCACACACATACGCCAAGAACGATCATTCTTTGGCGTGAGTAAAGCTGGTACTGCACAAGGACTTAAGCTCTCCTCAATGAAGCCCTTCTGTAGTAACCCATCCACTTTCCGTTTTAGCTCGGCATGCTCAGTAGGACTAAGTCTGTAAGCAGGAAGGTTGGGTAAAACCGAACCAGGTACAAAGTCAATAGCATGTTGTATGTCTCTCGTGGGAGGCAACTCATCTGAGAGATCATCAGGGACTAAGTCAGAAAAATCAGATAGGAGCTCTCTGATAGGTGCACTATGCGTTACTTCAGGTTGGGGAGTGACTTAGTAACAAGAGTCATAACCATTCCAGTCTCATGACTTGTGCATAAGAACTGTTTTCGGGGAATAGCTAGCAACTCCTTTGTGGGTATAGCTACTACCTTCTTCTCATTGTCAACGTCCTTCTGATTTGACCTTAAGGATCTCTTTCGCCGTATATCAACCGGCACATTTACCGGATAGAAAGTTGTAGGAACACCCTTCCATATGAAAGTACACAGATTCTTCTTCCCTCCAACCATGGAATCATTGTCATACATCCAGGGACGACCAAGCAATACATCTGTGAGTTTCATTGGGATCACATCACACCAAACTTTCTCTTCATATCGGTAAAGTTTCAAAGGAACTGAGCACCTCTTATTCACCTCTAGAGTATTACCATTCAGCAAGGATACCTTATAAGGCTAAGGATGTGGGTCAGTTTTCAAGGTTGCTTTCTTCACAAAGGCTTCAGAAACAACGTTGACACAGCTGCCACTATCAATGATAATCTAACAAGTATGCTCACCTGACTTCATACGGCTGTAGAATATGCAGTTACGTCGCTAATCCTCTCCTTTGGTTTCAGCCACCAATATGCGAGTAACAATATTTATTCCCTGAGAATCATCCTCATTAGTGTTTTCCATATCATAGTCATACCCACCATCATCATCATCATCATCTAAAGGATAGGGGTAAAGAGCTGACTCATCCTCCTCATTGGAATCTTCAACCTCAGCTACTGTATTAACCCTCTACTTATGCGGACAAGACTTAGCAAAATGTCCTACCTCTTGGCAATGGAAACACTGTACCTTCTTACCACCTGTCATGGGTGCCTTTCCTTTATGATCAGCTCGTGGAGGAAAAGTGGACTTTAGAGGTGCTGAGCTACTAGGTTTAGTGGCTGGAAAATTCTTCTTTACTCCCCAGCTTAGAAACCAAACCTTCTAACTGGCTGTGCTAGAAGCTCCTCTGCTCGTAGGGCCTTGTCAAAACAATCCCTCACTGAGTGCACATCAACAACTCCGATACCCCTATTGATTTCAGCTCGCAATCCCAGTAGAAACCGAGCTAACAGTTGTTTTTCATTCTCCTTATGCCTGTACGAGAATAAAGTGCATCAAACTTGTTCATGTACCTCTCAACAGTCATAGACCCTTGACTAAAGAGTTCAGCTGGTCTTGTATGCGAGCTCTGAAGTTGCGTGGTAAGTATTTATCTGATAGATCAAGCTTCATCTCCTCCCAACTAGTAGGTTCTCTACCACGGTCTTCTAACTCTAGCTCATAGGTCCTCCACCACTCACGAGCAGCCCCAACTAGCTTTGCATAAGCTAGTTTCATCTTCCGTTCCTCAAGTAACTCATAATAGTTAAAATAGTCATCCAGTGCCACTACCCAATCATAGAACAATTGGGGGTCATGTCTCCCATCAAACTCCTTCAGATCGAGTTTGATTTCCTGTGAATCTCTAGAATACCTCAGTTGCACGGGACGCTCAGTCTCAAAATATCCTCTTACATGCTCTTCAAAAGTAGGTTGTGCTACCAGAACCCTCTGCGGTGCTCTCAGATTAGGGTTTGCTCTCCTGTTAGTCAACTGAGTAACTACATTCAATGGGGTTTCTACTTTGGGTATTGTACGTGAATCGCCAGTAGGCTGTTGTGGTGGGGTCTCTTCATTCAACAACCTGGCATCCAATTCAGCCTTCAATTCAGTCCATAAGGCTTATTGTTCAGCCTTCATCTCAGTCCTCATAGTCTGTAACATCTCCATAAGAGAAACTAGGGTGGGGGTGTTGTTCTCAGCCATGCTCTGATACCACTTAATGAAGGGATGGATTTGACAACCAAACCAGACCCCAGACTGCAGGAAATTATAAACCAGAGAACAACCAATAATCACCCAACAGTGAGCAACGATAACAGTCCAATATTAACTAGTAAACAGTCCTTAGCAATCAGATTTGTCAAACCAGAATTTGGGGCTATATGACCAGATATCAGCACCAAACAAAAGGACTAATCAACAACCAGACTATGGTATCGACAGTCCACAACCATAACAGAACAGTAGCAATTTCAGCAGTTGACAAATTTCAGATTACCAATATAGATTAGGACAGGGCAGTAGTAGACTAAATAAACACAACCAGAAGACTCCAGTGGTCTTTAGAGGTTCAAATCAACAACAATAATGACCCACCATCTTAAGGAAGCAACATAAAATCAGTCACAATAATCGACCTCAAGTTAGGACACAGCAGGTCACTAAAAGAAAAGGAATTGGTGATTTCTAATAACTTAAGATTGAGTGGACAGAATCAGCCCAAAATTGGATCCAACCATGCTTGGATATTAAGGAACAATCGACCAAAAAATTGAGCCAATCAAAGAATCAGACCTGGATATTCCAGTAGGGACAGATGCTCTGTTTTTGCAGAATTTTCTGGGCAAGTTCAGAAATCACATACCTGATTTGTAGCCTTGATAAACCTCGAGAATAAACAAAGAACTTAAAGAGAATAATCACTAAAAGCATACCTCCTGGACTTCACACCGCAAGGAGTCATTTGGATCGCACACCAAGTCCTTCTTCCTCGATCTAACACAAGGAAATAGCCATGGATACCCAGCGGCAGCAACAAGAGAGTTGTTTTCCTAATAATCAAAACCGTGGCTCATAAAAGAGCCCTCTTCTTTCTTTATAATGATGGGGAGGGTTTACAAATAATAGTAACTCAGAGTTACTAAATCTAAGTTACTAAAAACTGATTACAAGAAGTTACTAAAAACTGAAAATTGGAATCTAATGAAAATAGAAACTAGCCTTGACAAAAATTAGAAACAAACAATGACTTGAAATTAGAAACTAATTTAGGACTTCAAAATAGAAACTATATAACTAATTAGTAACCCCATCAGCAACCCAAATCGTGGGATGACTTGGACCAGATCAGGGTCGACCCAGTCAGCCACTTGGGTCGACCTTGGTCTTGGTTCTTCTTGTGTAAACCCTTGTTGGTACTGCATCAGATAGACGACTTTTTCAAGGTCCTCCATTTGTGACATTGCAGGTAAACTTGTTTTTTATGCCACGATTAACCACATTTAGATGGAGCGCAATCTTCGTAGATGGACGTCCAAATCCCGGTCCTATGATCAGATTTGGAATGCCATCTATTTTAATGTTCTCTCTAAGCTTGCTTCCCTCGTGCAAAAACCAGTTAGGAACACCCCAGGGAGCAAGCTCATTGTTGTTTCCTGGGGTCTCTCCTCCTCATTCATAGTCTCCCCCCATCTGCATGATGATTTGTACCCCCTTAGGCTCCCCCCGCATTTTTGGTCTCTCCACGAGGTGTTAGTCTCATTTAGCTAGCTTTTGCTTTGCCCCCACATCTTCTTTCCCCTTTATGTTTCCGCCACACCCCCCCCCTTTTCCCCCTTGTATATTCCTTCCCCCTGTTTTAATGCATTATTTATTCATCCAAAAAAAAAATTGGGTTTGATAGGCAGAACAAGAAAGAGATGAGAGGGAAGAGCACACACCACTCACGCCCTATAAGAAATCTCAAACTTAATCTTTCATTGAACCTCTATTCTCCATCATATTACAAGGATATATGAGAAAAAAAAAAAAAAAAAAGGAGCAATCCAGTGCACGAGGCTCCTGCTATTGCAGGGTTAGGGAGGGATGAGTATACGCAGCATTACCCACTGCTTCGCAGGAGAGGTTGTTTCCAAGTTTTGAACAAAGATATGAAAAGAAAATTAAAGACCCCTGAAAATAGAAACTACTAACAATTCTTATCAAAATGGGAAACTGAATCAACGAAGGAAACTGGTAACTAAATCAAATCCCATGTGTAAACTACCACTCCCAGCTAAAACTCCCATATTCAAATATAATTAAAAAAACAAAAAAAAAAAAGAAACAAAATAACCCCAATCACATGCATGGTCTGGTTTGGGAAAAATTGGTTCAATGATGAACCAGACCCTTTCCTCTTTCTTCTTTCTACCTGCATCAAATTGAAAGTGGCACTTTGCTAAGTCAATTTTCCGGGACCAATAACACATTTCTGATCAGAGAAAAAAGCATGCATCTTAGTCAATATTAGGTTAAGAAATATCCGGGTGAGGCCAAAGTAGAGGCGAATAATAAGCATGAGTACAGCAGTGCATAACATTGTGAATAACTTTCATAAAGATGATACTAAGGCATAGTTAAAAGGCTCCTTCAATAAACATACTTATCATTTAAACCTTTAAAAAAAAAACTTTAGCTGAGGAGAGGCACAGCATTTCATGAGACAAATTAGAAACTTGAAGATTCTGAAGCTCAAGTAATGCATATACAGGAGCTACGTAATACAAGGAAAAATATTTTATAACAGGCCATGTCATTACAATTACTTTCTCCTATGCCACCTAGAGACTGGTTAGAGAATGGCCCAACATGCATTAGAATTGGCAACTCCTTATATTTATAGGCCTGTTTGGACACATTCCCAGACACAAACTAATTTTTGTTGTTTCAGACCTGAAACAATAGGAAAAAAATTTTCCATGTTTATTGTATCACAGTTCTTTATTTGAGGGTTGGAATATTTCTATTCCATGCATATTCATTCCATTTATTTTCGAAATAAATAATGCAGGCAGGGTCTTTGGAACAGGGCATCAAACAGATGAGAAGGTCCAGTAAGGTTCAACATGGCTCGAAAATGGGGTACACCTTTTCTTGAAGCTATGCGGTACATCACTTCCTGCAGCATCACTAAGCATTTTCTGGAATGATATCATTCAGGAACAGCAGATGCTGCACTTCAGTCTTCCCCAAACAGGAGCATCCAGAACATATGCAAACAGACCCTCACTGCTGATGCTGACTTATTCTTTTAACTGTAAAACAACATCATCCTTGTACAACTTTTTTCTTGTGGATGACTGGTTGAGGTACAGGATGTTTGACCACCAATCAATCCAGAAGGTGGTTCACAAACTGAATGGTTATAATCTATCCATTGAGACAGACCAAGCATGTAGGCAACATGAAGAATATCAAGGCCGGATGAAAAACATAACAAGCAGAAGAAAAAGAAAAGAAATTTATAAACCTTGCATGTAGGCAACATGAAGAATACCAAGGCTTAATGAAAAACATAACATGCGGGTAAAAAATGAAAGCAATTTATAAACCTTGTTTGAGAGCTGCTTTAGACATTCTTCCAATTTAGAGTGAAGAGCAGTATTACATTTATTTGAATCATCACCAGCACTAGATGCTCCTGCTGAGCATTGAATGCATTTATGCAAATGTTTCATCAGATCAGTTATGGCACCAATAATTGCTACTGAAGACTGCATCTTCACGTTCTGTGCAAGATGTGTGGTCACATTTACGATGTCAATTTGCATGCTAGGCTGTTTGGCAACACTTTTATGATCTAAATGCTTCACCAAGATAGATAATAACAGATGACTGTTTTGCCCTGCAGGATAAAAAAAAAGGACTTTAGACAAACAATTCAAACTAAATGCAGCAATAGATTTTGTCATGGAAGAAGAGGATTACCTGACTTCTCCATCAATGTTTGCATATCTGACAAAACAGAACAGGCAAGCCCCTTCTCTGGAGACCAAAGATTCCCAGCATCAAAATTACGAAAAAGGGGTTCAAGCACACGCCGTACTGTAGTTGCTTCCTTGGCGAGTCCAGCCATATTGTGCAAGCAAACCCTAGCCCAATACATGGGGATCTTCGTTGCGTCACTGTTAGAAGTAACAAAAACGAAAAAGGGGTCTCATAACGAATACGAAGCATATGATTACACGAAGAAAATGAAGGGAAATAATTAGGTCTCACATAGTGGGGTTCAGTTCAGGTTTTCTATTCACAAGGTCTGGTAATGGAAGGATCTTCTTGGGAACTTCTGGGAATGATGATTCATGGCCCTTAGCTTTGATTACTTCTTGAACCTGCTGTGAGTCTCTCTTGTTATTTTCTGAGTTCATGTGGAGCTCCATGTAGTTCTCCAAAGTCACTAAAATTATCTGTTCCAACACAAGGAAGAAAAAAACATTTCTGACTTATACCAGAAATAACTATATAATCAAAAAACCCCGTAACACAGCCCAGCAAATCACATTGCTGCTAATGATCAGGTTGACGACAACAAAGCATAGAAGAACTCATTATTCATTTCTAAAACAAGAAGTGAAGAGAAATAAAAAGAAAGAAAACTTACATGATCGAAGTCCATCGAGATATGGGAGTACTCACCCATAAACCATATCTAAACATCACATGAAGAAAAGAAAATATATATTAATTCAGAAAGCTAGAAGGTGCTACCTGAGACCAAGAAAGAGTAGAAAATAAATCTGAAAGTAGAAGAACCATTTCAAAATGGTAGTAGAAAATGAAATATGATATAGAGAAGATATTTACATACGTACATGCATATATATATATATATATATATGTACGTATGTATGAATGAAGGTAATACTCAGTGACAAATATGCCCTTGTTTATGAAGGAAAAATACAAAAATGAGAAAAGAGCCCTTAAATACAAGGATTCTCTCATGCTATCAACATGAATATCAAAGGAAGCTCTAATAGAAAAATTTTAGGCTGCCAAACAATAAATAAATAAAAAGAACGAGGCTTACCATGAAAGCAAGAGCTTGCAATCCTGCTGAACGCAAACGTAGAGCTCTTTCTTCATCTCCAATTTCTTGAGCCAGTTGACAAAGTTTTGGAATGAGGCCTTCTAAATTGAACATGTATGTGCCGTCCATCTACTTTCATACCATATTGACAAGTCAGTGACTCAGTTTCAAGACATATATACCACATTATTGATTTAAAGAATTCAAGTTGCAAGTCATTTCCCATAGTATTATGCCATCGAAAAACCAAATATCTGAGTTGACAATCATAGTATATCTATGCCACTGAAAAAATAAAAACTATATATCTGACTTGACAACCTGTGAATAGAAGCTCATGTAATGTAAAACAAATGCAACCCTATTGTTGAGCGTATTCTGTATCCCATTCCAGTGCATTATTTATTGTCGTTTTATTCCTGAAACAATGCTATTCAAGGTCTTTTCTTTTATTTTTCAGGTCTACGGTTAATTTGGACTAATTGGAGAATAAAGAGGAATAAAGCTAGAAGAAGTCCAAAAAGAGCAACATCAGCCTAAGCCCATAAAGGGAACCGATTTCTCAATGGGATCACCCATAAACTGGCCACACCATACCACCCTCAAACCAGTGGCCAAGTAGAGGTTCCTAATAGGCAAATCAAGCAAATTTTGGAGAAAATTGTAAACCCTACTCGTAAGGATTGGTCTCGGAAGCTTGTAGACACTTTATGGGCTCATCGGACAGCTTTCAAGACTGACCTTGGTCACTCTCCTTACCGTCTTGTGTATGGGAAAGCGTGTCACCTTCCAGTTGAATTTGAGCATAAAGCATTTTGTGCCATCCAAAAGGTGAATTTTGAATTGCCCACTGCCAACTCTGCCAGTGTCCACAGAAAATTCCAGCTAGCTGATTTGGAGGAGATCCGTAATGATGTCTATGAGAATGCACGGATCTATAAGGCAAAGACAAAGGCCTTTCATGAACAAAGGCTTCTACGGAAAGTTTTCACAGTAGGTGATAAGATGCTTCTCTACAATTCCCGCTTACATGTATTTCCAGGGTAGTTGCAATCCCGCTGGGATGGCCCCTACACTGTGCAACAGGTTTCGAGTCATGGATCTGGAGAGATCCTCAATCCCAAGAATGGAGCGATTGTTATAGTCAATGGACAGTGCATTAAGCCTTATTTGGAGATACCAGATGTTTCTGAAGAGGTCATGGATCTCCATGAGCCTTTTTATCCTGTGCAACCATGACCATGTCAGGTGTAATCCCCTACCTTGTCCTGCTTTACTTTATTGCCTTTAATTTTCTGCATGCATTGAGGACACTGCATCATTTAAGTATGGGGAGATTCATTGAATTCGTAGTCCTTACTTAGGTTTAAGAACGAGTTTTGTAGCCTCTTCGTTTTATTTTTGAAAGACTTTGAGGGCATCCAAATACACGACACTTTGAGGCAATAAAAATTCCATAACGAGGAGGGAATTGGAATATATCTCAAGGTGGGATTTAAATGAAAAAAAAAAAAAAATTAAAATCAAAAGCACTGTCTACCAAGAAAGCCGATCTTGTTAGTAGTCTTGTTTACGTGGGTCTTGGTTAGGAACTAAGGCTGGACCTTCGCACACTTGCATGATGAAGTTGAGAGTGAAAATGTAAGGGTGCTCTGCCTCAGGAAGCAAGGCTCTTTGATCAAGAACACCTTTTAGCTATTCCCTTGTGAGGAGAAAGAAAATAAATTTGAACTCATACTGCATCAATTTCTAAAGCCACAAAGTGGCAATTAAAAGATATACGCACTGAGAATCTATTTCCACTTAGTAACTTGGGTGTCTGGTGCAAACCCTGCATGTCATTCAAGCCAAATGTAGTAGAGGAACATTTAAGTCCAATACTTATAAATAAATGGCAAAGTGAAAGTAAAGTGAAATTGAGACTGTGCATGTGCTTAAAGGTTCTACCCAAGCTCCAAGCTGAAGTCTTGTGTAACCTAGAGGACCCATTCGATCTAATCTCAAGGGAAAATAGTGTGACCAACCAAATATATGAGTTTCCCTAATTTAGATGTATGACATCTCCACTACTCAGAGTGGGATGGTAAAGTTCAAGTGTGGGGAATATTTGGAAAATCTCAAAGTAAAACATTTTCATCTTGAAGTGGCTATAGTCTTTACCTTGGCCACAGTATGGATTCACAATTGAAATTTGTGTGTATATTCACTGCAAACACTCACGAGAGTATGAGACACAATATGTCATCTAGGGTAACCTGGGAGTTTAAAGGCTTGTTGCACAGGCTAAGTGCAATCGTGATTCCTACGAAAATGACTTAGATTTTCTTTTTCTTATTTCTTTTCTTCATTTGCTCGGGGACTAGCAAAGTTCAAGTATGGGGGTATTTGTTGAGCATATTTTGTACATACTTTATTGCATTATTTATTATCATTTTATTCCTGAAATAGTGCTACTCGAGGTCTTTTCTTTTATTTTTTAGGTTTAGGGTTAATTTGGACTAATTGGAAGATAAAGAGGAATAAGCTAGAAGAATCCCTCTCTGAGCTCTCTGGTATTCCGCTTGGATCCATGCCTGTGAAACATTTAGGTCTTCCCTTGATTTCCTCCAAGCTCTCAGCTCACCACTGTGCCCTTATAATGGATAACCTTAGGAAAAGGCTTCAGCTCTGGAAAGGTAAGCTTCTCTCCTATGCGGGTCGCCTTACTCTGATTAGATCGGTTCTCCAGTCAATGTACCTCTATTGGTCTAGTAGTTATGCCGTTCCTGCTTCCATCATCAAACCTTATGAGAGTCTCCTCAGTTCCTTTCTTTGGAAAGGTTCTAACTCCTCTAAATTCCTTAGACCCTTAAGCTGGGAAAAGGTATGCTTTCCTAAAGCTGAAGGAGGTCTAGGGATTAGAAGAATCCAGGCCACCAACTCTATTGGCATTCTCAAGCTTATTTGGAAGATCATGTCCAAGCACTAAAGCATCTGGGTTGACTGGACCTACTCGGGTTTGCTCAAATCTAATTCCCTCTGGACCGCTCCCTCCATTCCTGATGCCTCCTGGATCTGGTGAAAAATTCTTGAGCATCGATATGTTGCCCTCTCGGCCATCTCCTTCATTATTGGTAATAGTCAGTCTATCTCACTCTGGAAGGACCCCTGGCACCCTTCTGGCATTCTTTCTCTCCTTATCTCTCCCAGAACCATTTGCTCCTCCGGCCTCCCCCCAAATGCCTCCATCTCTTCCATTATCTCCGCCTCCGATTGGTCCCCTCCCCTGTTTGACCTCTGGTCTAACCTTCCCCCTCTTTCCCCTGGCCATAGAGATAGAGATGACAAATGTATTTGGCTCCCCTCCTCTAATGGAACCTTTACCTCCGCCTCCGCTTGGTCTCTCATTCGTACCCATTCCCATATGGTCCCTTGGCAGAAGGTTGTGTGATTCAAAAACCATATTCCAAGTCATAGTTTCACTCTATGGCGTTCTCTGTCCAATTGCCTTCCCACCCAATCTTTCCTCATTCATCGGCATATCCCTGCCAACCCTGCTTGTTGCCTCTGTCCCCAAGGCACTGAAGACATCCCCCACCACTTCTCCTGCCCTTTCTCTTTCCACATCTAGAAGACTATTTTTTCCAAATGTTGGTGGTACAGAAGACCCATTCTTCCTTTTAATAGGGAATGGAATTGGATTGATGTGACCTTCTCTGGTTCCACCATCTGTGACACTATTGGCAAATTGGCCTTTTGCGCTACTATCAATCACCTTTGGATGGAGCGTAACATCCGTAGACAGACTCCCAAATCCCATTCTCCAAATAATATTTGGAATGCTATCTACTTTGATGTTAAATCCAAAACCTCTTCCCTCCAGAATCGGCCAGTCCGCAATACCCCCAGAAATTCCCACATCATCTCTTCCTGGAACCTATAGGTTGATTTCCTCCATCCCACCTAATGTCTTCCCGGGTTTTGGCCTCCCCCCCTCCCCCCTCTCTTTTGTTGCTGCTGATCTTTGATGTGGTTTTCTGTATTCTCTCTTTGCATTAGTAGTTGCAGCAGTTTGTTTAGTTGTTGTTGTTTGTAATTGCCCTGGTCTTATTGCTGGCCTTGGCCTCCCCCCCCCCCTTTCCCTTGTAGATTCTTCTCTTCTTGGTAATGAATTATATATTCATCCAAAAAAAAAACTAGAAGAATCCCATAAAAGCAACATCAGCCCAAGCCCATAAGGGGAACCGATTTCTCAAACCCATATGAAAATCGGATTTTATCAGCCCAAGATCCTTCTTGCCCAAATTGCCAAAGAATTTGAAAGATCTTCTCTCCCTAAAATCGATTTTGGTGGTTCCCTAGCTCCCATATTTGACCTTATGCTATTTTTGGGATGAGATTTGGAAGATTTGGTCATTCTTGGTTGAAGATTAGTTGGTGATTTGGACCTTCCAAAGAAGAAGAATCCAGAATTCCCAAGCAAGGAAAGATCTTTAAGTTTCTATTTTATTACAGATTAGCTACCAAAGTTGCAGAATTAGATATTCCAAATAAGGCAAGAGAGCTCCAACAATTTTGGGTCTTCCCCTCCTCTATAAAAGGACCAACCCCCATGGGATTATTCATTCATTATTTTCCCCTCTCTTTCTCTCTCCCGACAAATTAGCTCTTTGGCCAATTCTTCTTCTTCCTCTTTTGAATTTTTAGCTATCTTATGTAATATTTAATTCTCAGTTTTATTTCATTGTTAGTAGAATTCAAAAATAGCTCTCCAGAATTTTATGTCCCTTCCCCTTAGTTCATATGTGTAATTTTCTTTTAAGGAATTTTTGAAAGTTTTATTTTGGCTGGAGTGATGGAAGTTGTCTTCTTTGAAAGTTGGATTATTTCTCCTTCATTGGATCTATGCAATTTCATTCTCAGCTAAGTACTTATATTCTCTTTAAGTTTCTTAGTTTAATTTTGATGTCTCTTCCATTCCTTCCTTTGATCTTTCCACAGCCAACTAATTTCCCCACTTAGGGATAGGATGAAGACATGAGATAAGGAAGAACTAATGGTGTTCATAGATTTATGTGATTCTTGTGCAAACATTAGTAGATGAATAGGTGTCAAGTCCACATTGTTCATGCCATATGTTTATCATATGCATGGTGTTTGTCATTCATAGGAAATGCCTGTGTTTTTAATTGTTATGTCCAATCATTAGTTTGACTGATTTCTCTTGAGGGATTCCTTACCCCTAAGTATTTCTCTCAATCCGTTTTCTTTAATTAGTGTACTTGTCCATATAAGATTCTGCTCATGTTTGATTCTCCATGACCGTATGCATGGTGTTTGTCATTCATAGGAAATGAATGATTTAGTATCAGTATCTTCTGTCTTGGACCCACTATTCATGCCATCTAAGGGCTGTGTTTTTAATTGTTATGTCCAGTCATTAATTTGACTGATTGCTCTTGGGGGATTCCTTACCCCTAAGTGTTTCTCACGATCCGTTTTCTTTAATTAGTCTCTTGATTAGTTTATTTTAGTTAACTTTCTATTTTTTAGCCCTTTTATTAGTTTAGCATACTCATCCATGAAATTGGTGTGCTCTGCCTAAGTGGAAATTGAATTAATCCCCTGTGTGTGTTCGACCCGTAGCTACGATTGACTCATGCGCTTGCGGTGTTAATTTTAACTCAAACACCTACAGATAAGAGAACCCATAAATTTGGCACACGCATTCTAAGGCAGGACCAAATATTTAAGGGCTCCCCCACCCCCAATATCATCTGATCAGATCAAATATTGAAGGCAATCTGTATGCCCCCCCCCCCCCCCAAAAAAAAAAAAAAGGGAACCATTGAAATTGTATTTTCCCCTATCTAAAGTCTAGAATGATAAATCACAAGGCTCTTACCAATCTAGGAGAAATGGTAAGGAGATCCTCTAGGTGGGAACAGTCTAATATTTGAACTTTATCCTAGAAAGTGTGCCACATCCATGCCTGTTATATTTATGGCACTACATTGAAAGTGCATACAATTGATCTTACATTCTGTCTACAACAGCAATTTACCTGGCTATTTATGAAGTCAACAAGAGTTTGGCAGCCCAGAATGCGCATGTCATCCTGTCGTGTTTGTTCTAAAACCGTCTGGATAATAGACAATAAGCTACTGGCAAATAGTGGCCTGCAAAAATTGGAAGACATGATTGAATATCACAAAATAAATACATAGTATGCTTAGCCTTTCTAAAAATAAACAGAGATGTGGAACTTAGTTTCCCAAAAAAAAAAAGTGATTGGAATTTAGTCCAAAACTGAATAATAAGTATTAGCAGTTGCATCTCACACAGTTTACACTTATATTGACAGATAAGGGCAGGTGAAAGTATTATAATATTCAATATAATATGGTCAGAGTCTAGTTGTCCAATGAGTGCTTCTGAAATCGGTCATGAGTGTTTCATTGATGGACCAGGTACAGGATCAAATCACAACCAATAGATTATCACATAAAATGTTTTGCTCCATTTGTTTACAGATATTGCAATGGAAAGAAAATCGGTAGAATATGTATTGAGGTCCAAGCAAACCAAGATCTTCCCTCCTCTGTGACTGTTATCGATGGCGAAGGACACTCCTTCAGTCAAGAAGTTAAGTACGACTGGCGGCCTCCATCGTGCTCCCTCTGGAAAGTATTTGGCCACTCTACGGCGCTGTGTGTTAAAAATCAAACCTCGGTTGACTTGCATGCTCTGGCAGAGGAAACAGCTACTACGCCGGTTGATTCAAATGGTGCTGAGTTCACTGTTCAAGGAAAAAAAAAGGAAAAAAAAAGAATAATAATACTATCAGGAACAGTTGTGTCCTGGAACCCTGCAATCCTTCGTTGGAAAACTTGGCCGCTGGAAATGCCACTGAGAAGACTTCCGCTCGGACCGATGATTCTTCTTCGTCGCTTGGGACTGCCGGTAACAATAGATTCTCGGATCTCGAGAATCTTGATGGGACAACTAATGGATCGGATCTTCCTCTCCTACCTACCTCTGCTTTGCCGCCTTGCTCCTCTGTTACAGATGCCCAGGTTGAGGCCATGTCCAACTCTGATACAATCCTTCCTTCTCAACAGCTTGCTTCTTCCCTGCCACTCTCCTCCCACTCCCCGATGCTTTCCCCTTCCATGCTTCCTCTCATACCTTGACCACAGCCCCCCTTGACTCCTTATCCTCTTCATTAGACCATAACCCTTCTTTTATCCGTCCTGAATTGGGCCCCTTCTATCCTTTGAACCAGTTTTTGCCGGTTCAACTCTTAAACACCTTCTCAAAGTTTCCTAAAGACCACCCACTCTACTCGGCAAATCTCTACAACTCATCCGACCTTCTGATCCCATCTACTAACCAACCCACCTCCGAACCTGAACCCGACTCCTATCCTAAACCGGCTCACATAACCAACACCTCGCCCCACCCATCAACCGCCCCGCCTTTGTATTCGAACCCGTCTCCCCCCTCACCCATCATCTGCTCTTCGCAACTTCGAGCTTCAGCCAGCTCTGCTCTCACCTGCTACCACTACTGAGACTATCTTGTCTTGCCTGTCTAGGCCCACACCCCCACTGATCGCCGCTGCCTCTTCTGACGCTCCGGCCTTGGTGGCCCCCGTTGCCGCTGCCGAGCATCTCAGCCCTGCCATCGCTGCTACCACTCCTTTGGCCGATAATTCCTGCCTCTCAACGACCAATGTTCCTTCGGGCTCCTCCGCCCCTCTTGGAGCCTTGGTCCTATTGGAATTACCAGCCCTTATAGCCAATTTGGTATTGGAAGGCTCTCACGTTATGTCTCTGGCCTTGGAAGGCCCCAACCGGACTGTCGCCGCCAAAGATATGTCTCTAGCCTTGGATGGCCCCAACCAGACTGCATCATTGGCCACTGTTCCCCTATTTGGTCAAGCGGCCAATGCCTCTGTGCTAGCTGCCAATTCGATCATGGGTGAATCTTTCACTGTGCGGGATTCCTTGTCTGCCCTCTCAGTTTGCCCAGCTCTCTCGGCTATTTCTATTAATCAGAAGGCTTCTGTAACTGGGCTTGCAAGAACCGATCCCCATGATTCTGAATTAGCTACTCCAAGTTGTGAAGTTGACTACCAACACCTTGCATTCAACCTCATCCCCATTCCTTACCCCTTACCCCTGTCACAACAGATACCCCTGCTACTACAGAAAATTAAAAATCCACTTCCACCTCTTCCATGTTGCCACCCTCTCCCAAGGTCAATCCAAACTCCGCCACCTCTCTGGTGGGATATGCTCGTCGATCCTCTCTCCAGAGAATTCCCTCTGCTTCATATGCTCCCTGCTCTGTGAAGCAATTGCTGCCCTCCTTTTCTGGTCTCCAATGATCCTCTGGACTATTTGGAATGTTCGAGGTCTCAATTCCACGTCCAAGCAAACTGACATCAGATCCCACATCCGCTCCTCCCTCTCCAATCTCTGTTGTCTTCTTGAAACAAGAGTTCTTGAAGCTAATGCCTCGCATATCATCTCATCTATCGCTCCATCCTGGTCTCACATCTCCAATTACCTCTACAGTCCCAACGGCAGAATCTGGGTTCTCTGGGATCCCACTTCTCTCATCGTTAATGCTATCTCCTCCTCTGCCCAAGCAATTCACCTTTCCATCTCCTACTCCACTAGTGCCCATATATGTTACCTCTCTGTCATCTATACCCACAATCTTCGCCCTCGCAAGGCTTCCCTCTAGGCTGAGCTTCGATCCTTTAGCCACTCCACGGATTCTAGGCCTTGAGGCATCATAGGTGACTTCAATGTCATCCGGTTCAGCCATGAGAAACATGGGGGTAACCCCATTGATCACCATGCAGTTAATTCCTTCAATGACTGTATTGAGGACCTTGGCCTTAATGATCTTCGATGGTCGGGAGTTAAACTAACTTGGCACAACAGAAGGTCTGGTAGCCTCCTTATGGCTTGCAAGCTGGATCGAGCCTTAGTCAATAAAGCTTAGCTTGACTCATATCCATCCTCCCATGCTTGCTTTGAGCTCTTGGGGATTTTTTTATCACAGCCCCTCTCCATCCACTTCCTCACCTTCCGCTCCTTCGGTCCAAAGCCCTTTAAGTTCTTTGATATGTGGGTCTCTCACCTTGAGTTCCTTCCTTTAGTGAGGGACGCTTGGGCCATTCCCATTAACCCTTCCCTTTCCCCCCTCATCGCCCTTGCTAAGAAGCTCAAGAATGTCAAAGCCACCCTCAAGATTTGGAATTCTTCCACCTTTGGCAACATCTCTTCTCGAGTCTCTACTTGTCGGGATAAGCTGTCCTCCATCCAATCCAGAATCCAGTCTGATCTTCTCAACCCCTCCCTTGCTGTTGAGGAAAAGTCTTTGGCTGCTGAGCTCTCCCTGCTCCTAAGTCAGGAGGAAAGTTTTTTCCGCCAGAAAGCTTGCATCAAATGGCTTGACCTGGGAGACTCAAACGCTACCAACTTTCACAGGTCTCTCAAGGCTCACATTAATGTGAACTCCATCCCCAAGCTCATCTCTTCCTCTGGCATCAAGATTCTCAACCCAAAGGCCATTAAAGCCGAAGCTGTCTCACTTCCAAGGCGTTCTTCACCCTCTCCCTTGGCTCCATCTCCCCCCATCCCTCATCTTCTTCTTAATAAATTTGTCCCTAATGACCAGCTCCCCTTCCTCCAGTCCGTTCCTTCTGAGGAAGAAATTCTGGCGGCTATCCTCTCCCATAAGGCCAATAAAGCCCTGGCCATGATGGTTTCAGCATGGGGTTCTTCTCCTCTTGTTAGAACATCATCCTACATGATCTCATTCCATGCTATTCGGAGTTTCTTCCTAAATCCCAGCCAGATTCATGGAGTCAATAATACCTTCCTCTATCTCATTCCCAAAAAGGAGGGAGCGGTCTCAATGAATGACTTCAGGCCAATCTCCTTATGCAATTTGCTCTATAAATTTGTGGCCAAGATTGATGTAGATAAGTCACTTGGGCTTATTTTATTGCAAATAAGCCTTAGGTTGTGTTATATATGTGTTGGGCCTTTGATCCCATCGGTTTTCTTTGAAATGGGTCACTTTAATGTGCCTAAAATATAGGTAGAAGGTAGAAAAACGGGATTTAATTCATTAGTTTAGTTAGTTGCTATTTAATTCAATAAAGGCCCATTAGGCCATTGGTCGATTGTAAAGTCCTATATGGACTATTAGTTAGTTAGTTCTACTCCATGTTGGAGTCAGAAAGTCAAGTCATAGTCCTATTTTGAATTCCTAGTTGTAGTAGGAGTGTCTAGTTCTATTGGGAAACTAGCTCCTAGTTGTAGTAGGAGTGTCTAGTCCTATTGGGAAACTAGCTCCTAAGTAGTTTGATTGCTATTCTGCCCTCTATAAATAGAGGAGCCTATGTACTCATAATGGGAGATTTGAATGAATGAATTATTGAGTGATTACTCTTTAGCTAAAAAAACTGTTATTGAGAGGTGAGATGCCTAAACCTTTGAGGGGTGTGATACCCAAAACCTGAGGGGTGAGATACCCATTCCTTTATTCTCTTTCACCCTTCTCAACCCTCCATCGATTCTTCTTTTTCTATTTTTATTTTCTGTTTATTGTTATTAGAAGTTCAAACCTGCTAAAGCATACAAAATCAGAATCAACCAGCCAAAGAGTTCTTGTTCTTGAAGCCAATTGACCCTCATTGCTACCCAAGTTTGAGATCTGATCTACAGATCCTTTAGAGGACTGGTTCTATACTCTAAGAAGATCAATCGATCCTCTCTTGAAGGTTATCTGAAGAAGACAAGTTGATGTTCCTGCAGAATTCTTCACATTCTCTCTCTTAGGTCTGAAAATCAAGAAAGTGCGTAACTCCATAACCAGCCGTCAGAAGTAGGGACTATCTACATCCAAAAGTATAGCTCAATCGGACTCCCACAGACCTGGCCGCACCTTTCTCTCTCCAGCTCTATAGAAGGTCTTTCTCTCTCCTATCGGGTTAGGTTTTGGGCTGGTTTTGCTCCTATATGGGTATTGTATCCTTGGGGGTTTATTTGATGGTATTATTTCTTTGTTTCTTGCTCCTATTTGTATTATTTGGGGTTATAAACTGCAGAGTTAGTTACTTGTAATCTACTCCTGCATTAAGTGGTATCAGAGCTATGGCTCAGACAGAAGAACCCCAACCCACCCTTCAAGATGTGATGAAAGCAATCGAAGCCTTGTCTACGAGGTTGGATGGACATGACCGACAGTTGGCTGACCTAAAAGTGAGTACTGGTGCCCACTCTAACACCCAACCAACTGTTGCCCAAACTAATGTTCAACCTACTGTCAATTACATTATTAATGTTCCCAGAAGAGTCACCATGCAACCTCGAAGGGTACCAGTTTGGAATGAAGAGTATGATGAGTATGAGTATGACAATCAACCTTATCAGCCTGATGATACATACAAGGTTAAACTGGAACTAAAAGAGTACAATGGAAGACATGATCCTGTCTATTACCAAGATTGGGTGAATTCTTTTAATGACTACTTCCGGTGGTACCGTATGCCTGAAGAAAGGAAAGTCCAATTAGTTATCACCAAGCTAACTGGTAGAGCTAAGGACTGGTGGAAGAATGAAGAAGACAAGCTCATGTGCAGGCGCCAGATGCCCCGCAGTTGGGAAGACTTGAAGTTCATCCTCAATGAAAGGTTCTTACCACTAACCTACCGACGTCGGCTCTACGACATGCTGAATACCATCAGGCAAGGTACTATGACTGTAGAAGAATATGCTAACCGATTCAATGAATTGGTTTCACGAACAGAAGATGAAGAACTACTCATATCCCGTTTCAAATTAGGATTAAGGCATGACATTCATGAGAAGCTTGGTGTGATCGAAATACGCTCCATGAATACTTGTATTGACAAATCCTTAGAGGTGGAGGACTTACTCAAGTCAACTCCTCGACGTTCTTACCCACCAACTCATGATTCTGAGGAAAACATGGCTAGGGGAAAGGCAACCATTGCTCCAAACAACGTCCCACCAGCAACGTTAGACAAGGGGAAAACACCTGTGACTTATAAAGAAGGCGAAATCAAGTGTTTCCATTGCAGAGGTTTTGGTCACGTTGCCAAATTTTGCCCCTACCGACTGAACACCAACTCCGTCATTGCTGCCCTTGAAGCCAATCCAAAGATGTTAGTATATGAACCACAACTTGATGATTAGATGGCCGAAACCACCACTGAAGACAAGGAGGAAGGTGATGAAGTTGAAGGTGAGATGGATGATCGTGGTATGTATATTTTAAACCTCATTACATACACGAATGAAGACACGAACACTGACAAGGGACTTGAAGAGCCTATGATCGAAGAAGAGCAAGTAGAGGACGTGCTAGAAGACGACCTTATGGATACATCTGAAGACCTTGAGGTTGAGCATGTGGAATTCATCATCCCATTAAAGTATCTTGAAGATTGAGCTCCTCACATTCTAGACTACATCTTTATTATCAAAGAGCTACCTGAATTTTTCTACGGCTTGAAGAGGGATGTGCACCATGATATAATCATCCTCACACTCTACAAAATTCGAGGACGAATTTTTTCTAAGAGAGGGCGAGTTGATGTAGATAAGTCACTTGGGCTTATTTTATTGCAAATAAGCCTTGGGTTGTGTTATATATGTGTTGAGCCTTTGATCCCATGGGTTTTCTTTGAAATGGGCCACTTTAATGTGCCTAAAATATAGGTAGAAGGTAGAAAAACGGGATTTAATTCATTAGTTTAGTTAGTTGCTATTTAATTCAATAAATGTCCATTAGGCCATTGGTCGGTTGTAAAGTCCTATATGGTAAAGTCCTATTTAGTAAACAAAAATTGAAATAAAACTACTATTATGTTTCAAGCGTAAGGGGTATTTTGGTCCTATCAATTTCTATTGTGTATTAGGGCTGACTAGCGCAGGTTACAGGGGTAGTTTTGTAACTGTCTTATTTCTGGAACCATATATATATATTAGAGATCTAACCTGCGGTAGACTATTTTGGTCTGATCGCAGGTTAGTTCCCCTCTTTTGGAAGTGGTCTGTGATCTCACCTCTCACCTTTCTTCTCTTTTCTTTCCTTCCTTGGTTTGGTCACAGGATTCTAGAATCGTAACATGGTATCAGAGCCTCTGTGATCAAATCTAGGGTTTATACATTCCTCTCTGCTGACTTTCTTCTTCCATTGATAATAAGTAATTAAGTGCCACAAGGGCACATTGGCCTTTTCTCCCTTCCACCAACCCTATTTAATGAGGGTCAGCTGAAGGGAACGTAGTTATATGTCAAAAAAGTGTATTCGTAAAAATATTTGGAAAAAAAGGGGGTATTGGGCAGCGGTAAAAGCTAATTCGTAGCGAAATCTCTTTCTACCGGAAATTCAAGAAGTTTTTTGTGCGACAAATAAGTAATCAAACCTTAGACTATTCTGAATCAACAAGATTTGATACTTATATTTTTCCTTCTTTGGTCATTATAAATAAAGGGGTTGTACAATCAATTAGATTATTCAAACATTCTCCACATTCATTTTGTTAATATGGTATCAGAGCCTAATTTTCTGATCTCGGGTTTTCAGCCTTCTCTTCTCCTCCTCTTCCTAAAATCGCAAGCCTCCATCTTCTTCGCAAGATTCCATCCTCTCCTACCTTTGCCTCCCTAATTCCCTATAGGGCAGGATGAATGAGGTGATTCATATAAATTTAGTTGTTATCCTACACATCACCTCAATGCTTTAAACCCCCAAAACCTTGCAAGAATCAATTGGGGTTCTTCCCCTCTCTGCGATTTTTTATCCTTCCCTTCCTAGAGTTTGTTTCTTCCTACTTCTAAGAACAATCTCCACCTATTGAAGATCAAGTATAGCAACCTGGAAGGACTCACCACTACTTGCAAGATTAAAGCCCATATTCACCTGCGATTTCCCAAAAATTAGCATTTTCTTCCAAAACCCTGATTCTGTCGACTTTTTATTTCCCTCCCTTGGATACAGTTGAGATTTGGAGGAGACCTTCCTCACCTCTACAGAGGAGATCCACCAGCTTTATGGCTCTATTTGCCAAGGTTGTGTGTGTGATCCTCATTTTTGAAAATTTAGGGTTTTTTCCCAAAACCCTAATTTTCCTATCTCACCCGTTCATCAGAATCAGACACTTTTGGAGTACTTCATTACCCTTCAAAGCAACTCGATCCAAGTTTGGGCTCTTTCTAAAGGATGATTTTGAAGTTTTGGTATTTCTCCTGCTCATAGTCAATTTCTCCCTAGTGCCATCATGTCTAAAGTAACTACTGCAACCTAGAGATCTGATGGGCAAGGTAGTAATAAATATAAACCTTTTGGTTCTTGCTCAGTGAAATTGGAGGGAACTAATTGCCTCATCTAGTCCACATCTACCTACCTCACTATTGTTGGCAGAGGTTTCACTGGACATATCACAAGAAAATCAAAGAAACCCTCTGAAGAGGGTCATCCCTCAGGATAAATGGATCACCCATGACTCTGGCAATGTCTTTTCTAATCAACTCTATTGATCAGTCTATTTCTAGAGGATTCTTGCTATTAAAAACTGCTTCTCAGATCTAGGTTGCTGCCAACAGAACCTATGGATAAATAGGGAATGATGCTTAGGTATTTAATCCTCGGAAGAAAGTTTGTATCACTACTCAGCAAGACCTCTTTGTATCCAAGTGTTGTGCTGAACTTCAAACTTTGTGGTATGAGCTTGATCACTTTGTAGACTATCACCCTTCTAGTGCTGAAGACATTGCTCCCTATATAAAGCATGTGTACAAAATCAGGGTGTATGATTTCTTAGCTGGTTTGAATGTTGACTATGATCAAATTTGTGTCCAGGTACTTAAAAAAATCTCCCTTCCTTACTTCGGAATAGTCCTCTGACTTGATTCATATGGAGTAGTGTCATCGTAACTCTATGCTTCATCCTCCTACTACCGAAAAATCAACCCTACAGACTAGTTCCACTACTAAATCTGAGGGAGGAAATCGTACCAGTAAAACTACCAAGGAGGTTATGAAATGTGAACAGTGCAACAAACCATACCATACCAAGGAAACATGTTGGAAGCTTCATGGAAAACCAGCTGGCTTGGAAGTTAAACGTGCTCATGGTCGAACAAAAAACAAGGCTAATCAAGTTGAAACTGTTGACACACCACCTATAACCATAGTTATCACGGCGCCAAGGCGAACCAAGGCAATTGAGGGTTGTCTAAGCGCGCGAGAAGGCGCTCACCTTAAGGCAAACAAGGCGACCAAGCGTTATTTTTTATTTTCCTATTTTCTAACATTATTTAGTAAGCTATATATACCTTGTATCATAAAAAATCAAGATTAAGCAACATCAAGTCATTAAAAATCAACATTTAGCCATATTAAATCATAAAAAATTAGCATTAAGTCATATTAAGTTGTAAAAAATCAACATTTAGAGAAATGCTCTTATTCTATAATAAATTTGACTGGTCAAATGATTTTATTTTTACATGAGACATTTTGTATTAGTTATAACATAAAACCAGCTTTCTAACAAGTCAGAGATTACTTAAATCTGAGTTGTAATGACAAAGTTATGCTCCGATCAAACTTATTTTTTTAAGTGCGCCAATGCTGTTAAAATTACCTGAATGAAAATAATTTTATGGATATCAAAACAAAAGATTATCTTACTGGACTTTCGGTTTTTAGCAATGTTTTAACATGATAGAATTTATAAAATTTTCATAATTGAGAAAAACCTCAGCATTTAAAAGTTGAAAATCACCCCTATAACCAAAATCCAATTTTTGCTCTTAGACTGGTGGGTTGACTTTTTATCCTTTTGTAATTTGATTTTTAAACTATTTTTATTAGATTCAAATAAGGGGTATTTGCTTATTTATAAATAATATCTTATGTAAATGAAATAACAAATATAAAAAACATTACTTAAATGATATTTGGGATAAATAAGTGTCAAAATACAAGGCGACATGCAGTGCAACAAGATGACTGTTGCTTAGGCCCCAGGAAAACCGCCTGGATGCCTAGTTGTCACCTAGGCAATGCCTTGGCGATGCCTTGACAACTATGCCTGCAACTGATAATGGTCTCTCCCAAGAGGAACTTCAATCTTTCAAGCGCATGCTCAAGGCTTTCTAATTCCTGTCAACCATGCGTCCTTTGTTGGTGTTTGCTTAGTATGGCTGTTTCTTTGGGTCAGTGGCTCCTTTGGAAGGGGTATTCTCAATAGTCTTCAAAACCTATTGCCTTCTTACTTGGGCAGCCCTCAACTTAGTTTTCACTTAAGGTATGTTGAGTGGATTTAATGCAAGAGGCTTGCCTTTATGATCAAAGAAGCACTGGTTCTTGGTACCACCAACCAAGACATTGTCATATCCACTGTCTTCTAAGCAACACATCAGTTAGCACCATAGGGATGACATCACACCACAAATTCTCTTCATACCATAAGATCTTCAATGGCACAAAACATCGTTGATTCACAGCCAGTGTTGTTGTCAAGAAGAGACACCTTGTAAGGTTGTGGATGGCGTTCGGTCTTGAGTTGTCCCTCAATCACAAAAGCTTGACACACCACATTCACGCAACTCACGCTGTCCACAATCACTTGAGCCTTGTGAGGCCCACTAGACATCAACATATAGAAGATGTGTCTCCTCCAATCTTCTCACTTTGCTTCAGCCACTAGTATTTTTGTGACTACATTAATAATAGCATATGGATCATCATCTTCTTGTGCATATTCAACCTCATAATCATCTTCCATTCCTTCCATGGAAACATTCACAACCCAATCATCATCTTAGGTTCATGGACTTGCATGTCAGGGTTGGATTCAATTGCAATGATGATGGGATTGGCTCTTCCACGTTTAGGACAGAATTTGGTATAGTGTCCGATACCACCACAATGGAAGTACTACAAAGCCGTTGTCTCTCCCGCAACCATAGGACTCTTACCCTTATCCTATGTGACTTGCGGAGCTCAGGTAGTGAATCCAATAGGTTTAATTGGTGCAAACAGCCTCTTAGTTTCAATGGGTTGGTTGTACCTTCTAGGGGGCTGATTTGATCAAATCTTCCCACCTCTAAGGACTTTTCAATACATACATTCAAAGATGACAGTTCCACCACACCAATTTTATCACGAATATCATGTTGTAGTCCCAACTTGAATCGAGACATTAGTCCCTCATCCTCGTGATAAGCACTTGTAAGAAAGCAAATCATTAAACTTACCAATGTATTCCACAACAATCATAGTACCTCGTCGAAGACGGTGTCAATATGTTGGGAGAAGGTATCTCTCACTGAGTATTAATTTGAGTTCCACCCAATAGCAAGGCTCTCTCCGTCTCCGGATAAGTCTACTCTCTCCAGCTTTCCACCAAATACCAATCCTTAGCACCACCTGTAAGCTCGGTGATAGCAAGTTGGACCTTCCTCTCCTTAGACATGTGGAACCATCGAAAATAATCTTCTAATGCATTCAACCAGTCATGGAAGTAGAGGGGATCATGTTTTTCATTATACTCTTTCAAGTCCAATTTCACCTTATGTGTGTCATCATGGGGAAATTGGGGTCCATAATGTTCATCGAACTCTTCACCTCCAACATACGTACTGGCTGGTACGTTCCTTCGAGCGGGGAATGGAAACCTTCTTTGTGCACTAGGATTATCATTCACCCTAGGCTGAGTATTAGATTGGGCAGCCATAGTCTACTTGAACTCTTCAAACTTTAGGTTCATAGTATCCATCCTTGTGTTCAGCCGTTGGAGGAATTGCATCACATCCTCTAAGGAGTATTGGTTGGAGCTCGCTTCAGCCATAGCTCTGAGACCAATTAATGCAGGAGTAGGTTTACGGTATGTAAACAAACTCCCAATAGTTAAATAGCCCAAACAATTCAAATAAGAACCCTCACAACAGACTTAATAGAAAACCAGAATATAGGACCAAAAGGATAGTCTTCAGTAGGAAAATTTGGATGATCAAACCTGTCCAGAAGTAAGCAGAAATAACGCTGAAAAATCCTTACAGAATCAGGTAATAGTTCAGAAATAATACCTCAAACAACAGCTAACAATCCGAGGCTAAACTGGGTTTCGGCCAGAAGCAGGGAGAAATGCTGCGGTTAGAGTTTGACAGCCCCACAGGGGTTGAAACTCTGGTTGAGTGTCCTCCCTAGGATTGCCTTGATCCCTCCAAAAGGTATTCAAAAGTGCTGGACAGAAGTTGAGAAACAGGCTCTGTCGATTCTTCTCAAAAGCCTAACTTTTGAGAATCGATGGCTGATTTGTAGCCATTCCTTGTTCTGCAACTTTGGATGCTGTTGTACCTTCAATTGATGCTTCAAAACACTCACAAGTCTCTCTCTCACAAGAACAAATAAGAGAAACTAAGAAAACAGAGAAAAGGAGAAGATGGATAGTTGTGGGCGGATGCCTTGAGGCTTAGGCAGTCGTTTTTTTTAATATCTCTAAAAAAAAAAATTGGCTCTTCTTTATATCATATATTTGTTTTTATTCCATTTCTTGCATTGTCATTGGCTGGTATAATTGGAATCTCTACATTGAGCTTCATAGGATCAAGCTTATAAAAGTCCCTTTCTACACACAACTTCCCGTTTCAAAATACCCTCGACCAGACGCATCTCTTGCGTGTTTGGGAGAAATCCAGAAATCCTTGGCAGCAGGATTATCTCCATCGATTTTGGCTCTGACAATTTTTTTCCAGCTGCCATGGCTCCAGCGATTCTTCCTCTGGCTACTCCGGCTCCAGCAAGGTAAGTAAAATAGTATAAAAATCTTCTTCTCTCTTCCCTTCTCTATTTTTTCAGTTTTTTTATTTTTTTTTTCAGCTGCCCATCATCTTCTTCTTCTTCCTTCTCTGTTTGGAGAAGAAAAAGAACTAGAACAAGAGCTTGAAGAAGAACTCAATGGAGCTTGATGCCGACACCGACTAAGATGCTGCTGCCGAGTGCCAAGAGCAGATAGGTTCTTCAGGTATGTTTCTTCCTTCTATTCTTCTTCTTCTTCTTCTTTTCTGTTTCCGGCTTCTATTTTTCTTATTCTTCTGTCCTCTTCTCTGTTTTATTTTTTTCTTCATTCTTTTTTCTTCTTGTCCCAGCCCCCTCCTCTTCTTCTCATTCTTCTGGTTCCTTTTCTTTTTCCTGAAATATTTTTTATTCTTCTTTCTTCTTCCCATCTCTGTTCCGTATCTTTTTTTTTTTTTTTTTTTCATCTCTTCCTCTGCCTTCTTCCATGCCGGCGACAGTAGTGGTGGCTAAGATGGCTCTACTAGTGGTGGCTAGTGGCTTTGGCTACTACTGCCGCTGCTGCTGCTACTTTAATTCCATGAGTCAAATTATATTACGCTGTTGCTGCAAGTCTATGATTCAAAATAAATTGTACATCTGTAATATTAGTAATTCTGTGATTACATGACTATGTACTTCTCCTATCAAAGGCAAGCACTATGATTTCTTTTATGCCATTTGACATGTCTCTAATCTCTATTTCCATTTCCTATTTTTTATTGACTTATCAGTGAATATGATCCCATTCGAGCAGGGTTTCACCGTGTGAACCATAACTCTGTTATTGCTTATTACTTCACTGATCAGATTCATATATCCTGCTTTAGAGTTGATATCCAATGATTTCAGATCTGAAACATTGACGATTGGTATGATTTTTTATGACTTGATGAGTTGATGTGGTTTAATGTTGATTTTTTATGACTTGATATATAAGTCATGTTGATTTTTGATGACTTGATGTTACTTAATGTTGATTTTATATGTTATAGGGTATATATTGTAGTCTACTAAACAACTTTAGAAAATAGGGAAAATAAAAAATAACACATGGGCACCTTGACCACCATTGCAACGCCATAACGGGCGATTCATCGCCGAATCGATTAGCCACCCCTCCACCACCTTGGATAGCCATGACGCTGTGACAACTATAGCAAATAATTTACTGATTTGCCATTTTAAGACAGACCATCTCAATGATCTGCTGAAGAGTATTCCAACTTTATCTTCACAAAATAACTTATCTTTAAAACAAAGGCAATGAAAGTTTATAGAGAACCAAAGACAGAAATATCTAATCTGAGAACCTATACAAAGTAACGGCATATTTGGCTGCTGGAGAATCTGTGCCCACATCAAGGATAAGGGTCAAGTACATGCAAATAAGGTGCTTGTCTTGAGGTGGAAACAGTTGATGAGATGAGGATGGAACTTTTTGTGACAATCATATGGGTAGATGCATCCTATTGAAAACCTCTTTTGCACTAGGCATTGAGGAGCAACCAATTCAAGGAAAGCTCTCCTACATCATTAAAGATGAACTCGCTCTAAGAGAACGGAAAACTAACTGAGTGATAATAAATTTAGACCTAGAAAAGAAAACCAGGATCAAACGCAAACTTACATCTGCTCCTTACATGAAGATAGCAATTTCCTGTAGATAATCAACACAACTTTTGCTGACCCAAAGTGCTCAGTTCGCAAATCCTTGTAACATCTCTGTTCTAGGTGCTTTGTAATCTGTAAAGTAGGGAAACAGAATATAATTCTAGACTAAAACTTCAAGATACAGGAAAAAGTGGACCAAAGAAAAAATACATTACAACCGAATGTGTAATCTAATTATCTTATCAAGTACAATACATATAAAATCTTCGACTGTGATCCATCAATCTATGCTAATAGAATAATTTAATTATTTGCTGTAGTAAACCAATGCAGTCATGCAGACTGGGCAAGTTAAAGAAGATGATAATAAGAACATATTCACCTCCAAATCAGAAAGAAAAAAAAATCATAACTTATGAATCCTTTACTCCTCATAATAACACATGGTAGCTTGTGAAATACCATGCTTCCCAATGACAGATACGATAGATTGAAACATAAGAAGGTACAATAATCATAGCAGTGAAGCAACAACTGCTCAATTAATTAGGGAGAATAAACCATACCTTTGGAATGCGTAATGGATTCTTCGAAGCATATTCACAAAGCTTCCCAATTTTCCTATCATTTGGTTCAGCATCCTACCAAAAAGAAAGGAAAGGCAATCAGAAAACCAAAATTCCGTGTATGTGCCCTTATTAGGGGCAAACTTAAGAGTAGATCAGCAGTAAATTTTCATGATCCTCTGATATTACTCCCATGAAACAAAAGTGATTTTAGAAATCTCTCTCATAGGTTCATTTCAGGTCCAAATATAAATTTGTTCAGTCCTGTAGAAAGGAAGCTAGTGTTTTCGTGTTTTCGTGTTTTCGTGTTTTCGTGTTTTCGTGTTTTCGTGTTTTCGTGTTTTCGTGTTTTCGTGTTTTCGTGTTTTCGTGTTTTCGTGTTTTCGTGTTTTCGTGTTTTCGTGTTTTCGATATCTCCAGTTTCCATAAGACCCAAAGAGGATTGGTACACTTCATAAGAATCAATTACGGTTGATCATGGCAGAAACTCCAGACAATATACATGGTATGTATCACATTGAAAATAAAAATCATTCCACTGGTAAAAATCAATCTGATCAATGGAGAAAAAAAACATATACAAACTTTCAGCTCGTGTAAACAAGTGTAGAAAAACACAACCAATTAAGTGTCAACAGAGTAGAGGAATGGTTCAGTGAACCCAATTTAGAAAAAAATAAATACAATAAAATAATTGAAAGTCTGGAACTTAAAATTTTCAAGTGAAATGACGAAGGAATTCACCTGAGATCGGGGCAAGATATCAGAAAGGAGCTTCTTGTATCGTTTGACAGGCTGCCTCGACCTTGCCCGCATTGCAGGACAGAAGAAACAGAGATTACCACAGGCGGGCACTACCCGCCTCGACATGACCCCCATTGTATCAACAAAAAACTCAAAAGACCTCAGAAAAATACGAAAAATCACAGTGATCCAATAAAATTCAGAAAAAATTCTCAGAATGCGTTTCTCAATTTTCAGAAACTGGGTTCTGGTGACTTTCAGGAATCCCTGAAAAAAATCACCAGATTACCCTGTTGCAGTGCTTGAAAGAATACAAAGAATACAAGAGGAATGAGGACAGATTTCGTAAAATTGAAGCAAAATTCTCGAAAGCAAACAGCGACCCAAAATTGCAAATGAAAATCAAACCTTCTTTTTTATCAAATCGAGATTTCACAATCTAGATCAGCCTAGTATCAAAAGAAGATGAACAAAAACTTCTGAAAAAAAAAAAAAAAACCACTGAGAAATCTTAACCTCTTAGGGAGCAAGAAAAAAAAAAAAGAATTAAAGTACAACTGATTGACTAGTTTTTACATATGATGTTAACGATTTTTATAGATTTTTATAGATTTTTAATAAACAATGTGAATTTTTCAAAATCGAGTGACTAATTTTGAAGAATTCACCTCAAGTTTATACTGCAAAACAGAGGAAAGAGGCCGAGGAAATTCCCAGGCCTTTCTTTCTTCCTCGGGCATTGTTAAGATCAAGACGTGGTTTGACGTTTTATAAGATTAAAAGGATAATTAATTAATTAAATAATAAAAAAAATTAAAACGGTTCATCTTTTTGTAACCTTACATTTTTGCCTATGTTATAATGACATAAGGCACAATGATGAAAGACCTAATAATGTAATTTTCTGCAATATGATCCAACCTCTCCTCTCCGTCAGCATCTCCATCCTCAGGGTGGCCACCATGGCACCAACGTTCTCTCTCCCCTACTCCAAGTTGTCTGGTTAGTACATCGGAGGGGATAGTAGATAGAGATGTTTCATCTATTCCAGAACAACCCAAAGTGGAACGACCCTATAATTTATAAAGACTGATCCTGATATTATGATATCTGTCCAAGCCCCAACGGTATCTCTTGACAAAGATGTTACTCAATATCCAAGGGATTTTTTTTTTTTCCTTGATAGGTAGGGAGTGGAAGTAGATAACAACCAAGAGGCTCGAACTTCATACCCTTAGTGAGAGTGGGCTTTTTACCCACCACAGTCACCAACTGCGCTAGGCAGCTGTTTTTATTAGCCAAGAGATTATCACTGATTAGAACATTCAAAATGCTTTCCTATGATATGTGGATCGCCAAAATGTGATGATTGGATCTCCTGGAAGTCTGTCGAGAAGACGATCTCACTACCCCACTGACTTTAGACACAAATCTGTCTGTGTCCTTGGAAGAATTTATAATTGATATATCATTGGAAAGTAGACTCAAAATTGCTCCCAACAATGTATGGATTGGTGAAATCGAACGGCTAGATTTTTCAGAATCAGTCCCCGAATGTCGCTATGGAGACATACAAAACATGAAACCTAGGGGTCAAATAGAGAACAATTGATGCCTCTCATAATGGCTCACTTGTTAATGGGCCCATAATATGGCAGCTCCAGCTCGCAACCACTGGGGCCTGCCCTGCGAGGCTAGAGTGGGCTCAATGGTCAGCCCTCATAAGACAGGCAGCCCACATACTGGCTTCACACTTTTAGAACGGGTTAACTGAAAGCCTCTAATAACTAAGGAGACCACTTCCTATATAGGGTTCTGTATACCATTATGAGACCGACCAATAGAAAGATAGACTCGTGTCACAAGAAGACCAACAAATCGAAATTGGTCATTCCCGCATAGTACATCAAGTTGGTAGCCTTCACCAGTTAGAACTTGGTTGGCCCCACCTACCCATTCAAAGGATGCTCATCTTCACGACCACCTATGCCACTATAGGACTCATCTCCACCATCTACGTGCCACTATAGGACTCATCTCCATCATCTATGTGCCACCTAGATACCCACATGGTCAAGTTGACAATTATCAGATCTAGATATAACTATGGTTAGGTTAACCATTATGAGATCTACCACCTCAGCTTGGACAAGGACCGATACACTAATATTGAATAGCATAATATGGAACTCATGAATATTGTAACCTCATCCAAAGATGGTCAGTCTATTTTTGCCATTATTGCTACCAAGGAGAAGGAAAAGAAGCTATTGAAAGCACAACTCAAATCCTTGGAACAATCTACGCATCATCCAAACCAATCATCCTGGCCTCAGCCCATGTATGCTCCAAAGATCTCCCAGACAACTTCAGCTTACAAACCTCCTACTCCTGAATATTCTCCTACAACAGCGTTTGAGCTTCTCCCAGACTTTGCAAACTCTTCAAGACCAATGGCCATCCAAAACCCTCCTTACCCAGGTGCTCCATACTATTCACAAGAACCCCCTAACCATTTTTCCTCCACAGATATGCTCAAGGCCCTGGCATAGCAACAAAGGCCATTGTCTCAAAAAAGACGTGCCTCTCCAGGTCTTCCAAGTTCCGCACCTCCACCCACCACTACTACACCACCACCGCCAGCCAACATTGTACCACTTACAACAACTACACTACCAACCCAATCAATTAGGCCTCCTGGATGTAATATAATTGAGCCACCATAGAACCCAAATACCCTTACCAACTTCCTACAAGCCCTCATTGTCCAGTCTCCACAAGACCACTTTTTAGCCTCTTTTACACATCAAGCAGATTCTTCTTCTTCTTCAGACTCTGATGGTCCTTACATCATCCCAGTCTTTTCTACCTAGGAATCAAACCATGAACCTCACACTGAACTTATCATCATAGATGATGAGGAAGTCCACACAACACCCCCTCCTCATACTTCTCCTGCTTTTCTATTCTCTAATCAAAAGCCCAAGCATTTCTGCACTTTGGATGATATTCCTTGTTCTAAATGGACTTTATGGTTCCAAGAGTTTCATGTGTGGCTTACCAGTGAGAAAATACAAGAAGGTTCAAATGACCAAGTTGCCACAAAAAATTCCTTATACAGACCACTGGAACTCTTTGAGAATGGTATCTGGGACTTGGACCCTCTTGGCAACTTCAATGGGCTTAGATGGAAGTAACTCCGTTCATCCCTTCTCTATACAATGAATTTCTCAGCAATTTCCAGTACAAAAGACCAAGGATCAAGAAGACTTTCTCAAAATGAAATGCTGCTCTTTTGATAGGAAAGATCTTAACCGTCATCACACTCGGATGCTTGACAAATTCTTTTCTCTTGGCAGAATGGATGATCTAAATCTAAAGCAGGTTTTTATAAATTCCTTTCATGAGCCCCTTGGTATTGATGTTGCACGAGATCTTGAAGGCCAAGGATTTGATCTTGCCACCACCTCTATTGGAAGAATTTACCAAGAGATTTTAAGTGCTTTGGCCAAACTTTGTCGTCAACAATACTTCTGAAAGAAATGGGAGAAGACTACACATAAACTAACTCATGTCTGTGACACTTCGTATCTCAAGATCAAGTGTAAAGACAAAGATTGCACCTGTTCTCCCAAATAGAAAGGCCACCACTCTCCATCCCACATGTTTTCTTGACCCTCTAAGAGACATAGCAAAAAGTCCACATTTCATCGTCCCCATTGGAAATTTCTCCGACGAAAGAAGTTTCATGGCAAGACTTTTTATCATTGTTATATTTATGGACAAAAGGGACATTTTGCTAAGGCTTTCTCTCAATAGCATTTGCAGAAAAAGAAGTCTAAAGTGATTAACATGCTTTATCAGTTTTCTCTTCAACTTTTGAAGGGACAAGAAATATCAAGGATGCTGATATTGAATCACTCTTCAGTCTTGATGATGATGAGTCCCCTGATTCACTCTTCATCATTAACTTCCCTGACAAAGTAGATTCCATCGCAAAGACAATTGAGCCTTATATTTGCCTTTGGCCCCAGTATATGTTCAACCAACTAGCATGGATCGACCTATTAAGGTTATTGCTTATTTTGATACTAGGGCAATTCTTACCGTCATGGCTCCATATATTCTTCCTTCCCACTACTGGAAACCTTGCAAGCAACAGTTTCTTGCTACTAATGGACAGATCTTCACCATCGATCTTGTGTCAAAACAACCAGTCAAAATTAAACTCTATCCTATATTGGTAGTTCAGCACAAGGTATTAGGATCCACCCTGCCTGGAAAAAATCTTTTAATTGGATTTGATCTGCTCAGCCAACTTCCCCCCCCCCCTTCAGTGGAGTCTAGAAGGTCCCACTTTCAAAAAATAATTTCTTCCATGGACCATAGTTCCAAGACTGTTCTCTATCATTACTCTAGAAGATATCCATCAACAATTGTTGAAAGATTGTTATGCAGAGTCCTATTCCAAATTTCTTGCCAAATGTTCATCTCCATTATGACATAATCCTGAGTTCTTCGTCAAATTGCCATTTAAGAAGAACGAGGATTCCAATCCTACTGGAGCTAGTCTTTCTGGAATGAATCCTGAACATCTGTCTCTTGCATGATAAGAAGTGCAGCACTTACAAGATCAAGGCCTCATTAAACCAACTTCTTCACATTGGTCATGTGAAGCCTTTTATGTCAATAAGTGTGCCAAACAGAATCGAGGGAAAATGAGATCGGTTACCAATTATCCGCCTCTCAATGCTTTCCTGGTTGATGACAAGTTCCCATTACCAACTCGGCCCACACTCTTGGCTCAGCTTGTTGATGCCACCATCTTCCATATGTTTGATTTAAAAGCCGAATTTTGGTAGTTGGGAATCTCCCTAGAAGATCAACCCAAGACAGCCTTTTGCTTTCTAGGATATCATTTCCAGCAGACTGTTATGCCATTTGGCCTGAAGACTACACCTTCCCTCTTCCAAAAGGCCATGATGAAGCTCTATGCTCCCATTCAAGAGAATGCTCTAATTTATATTGATATTGATGACATACTGCTTTTCTCCAAATCGGCCGAAGAACACTATCAACTCCTCCAAAGGTTTTACAACATAACCAAGCAGTTTAGTGTCATGCTCTCTCCTACAAAAATGCAACTGGTTGTCCTTACAATTGACTTTTTGGTGTTACCATCACTATTGGTTCTTATTCTCTGCAGCAGCATATTGGTAAGTCTCTTTTAGACTTTCTTGATGGACCATTGACCATTCCCCAACTCCATAAGTTCCTTGGCATTGTCAATTATATGTCTGAGTTCATTCCAAAAGGCTACGCTCATAGAGGTCCTATTCAGATTATTATAAAAGAATGCTCTTCCATGGTCCGCTCAGCATACTAATGCAGTTCAACAACTGAAGAAAATTGCCTAGTCTCTTCCACCTCTCCAAATCCCATCTTCTGGCAAAAGAATTCTTTAGACAGATGCCAGTGACACCTCATGGGCAATAGTTTTACTTGAAGAGAAGGATGGTAAGCGAAGGATTTGTGCATACAAGAGTGGCCCTTTTAAGCCTTCTGAACAACATTACCATTCTACGTTTAAGGAGATTTTGGTAGTCAAAAGAGAAATCGAGAAATTCCAATTCCATCTAATAGGCCACACCTTCTATATTGAAATGGACATGTCAACCTTCCCTAGGATGCTACAATTCAAGCAGAAAGCTCTCCCAGATAATCAACTTTTGAGATGGGCAAATTGGTTTTCTTCTTTCACGTCAAACATCTTAAAGGAAAAGATAATGTGCTACCCGATTTTCTTACCAGACCCATCAAGCTTACCCATAACCAAACTCACTATGTTCTCCCTTTATGTTTTACCTTTGATATTCAGGAGCCTTATCTTACAATCCACCACCACATGATGATGGTGACTCAAAACCAGAACCAGATCCTTTAGAATACCTACCTAATCTCCCACCAAAGTTTTTAGTGATATTTCTATTCGCACCATCATTGGCCATTATGAGTCTACTTACCAAGATACACTTCCAGTCCTACTGTACCAATATGGAACATGTACCCATGGATGAAATGCCATCCCTTATATCCTTATCTCATCCTTTTTACCATTAACCAATTTTATGGGTTCTCGAAAGAGTTCTATGTTTTCTTTTGGAACCTTTTTGTCGTTTACGATATTGCCCTTTGTTTCCCAATCACCCTTCCGCATTACTATCTCACTTGTTGCCTCCATGACCACCCTGCTTTTCCTGTTGAACAGCGTTGCTTTGCAAAACTTCTCTGAGAATTTCAACCTATTCAATCTTGGTTACAGTTCCGCTCTACAATTATTGAGGATTATGTCACCATCATTTTCCATCGTGATCCAGACCACCTTCACCCAGCCTTCATTGATCCTCCCTTCTCTGATAACCATTACCTAGCCTTCTCCCCTACCTTTTCCAACACTGGCTCAACTCCTTATGATCTTTATGTTACACAAGCATCTCATCCAGAGGAATGGATCAATTTCCAACTAATTATATGTGAGACAAATAATGTGGACACATCCACCAGCCCATCATGTTTGCTTGGCCTACTCACTGCATGGGACCAGAATCACGTGCCACAAGACCCAGACATCACATATCTTATGGCCATGCACCATTAATTTCTCTTTGAACATGATTTCTTTCAGGACAACCAATAGGATAGTGACTGTGGTCTAGAGATTGATTAAAGTTCTCTATTATATATGCCTTTATTATGAGTGTCTTCTTTTATGCTTTGTTTTTACTACGAGATTATAACATGTTGAAGTCCGTGAATAATTGGTTCTGAATTATTGTACCAATGGAATTGTAAGTGCGTTAAGTCCATGTGGACTTGAGCTCAGTTTATAACTATAGCCCTTCTATAATGTTTGAAATCAGAGTGTTCAATAACAAGATCACTTGTGTGTTTGGTATCAGAGCCATGGCTTTCTAAGTTTCTTCCTTCTGCTCTTTCTCTTCTATGGGGTAAAGGCTTGTATCAGCTGAGGTCTAAGTTTGGTCTTTCTCCTACATTTGGTTGTATTCACTGTTTTTCTTCTTCAAAAAAAGTTCCCTCGAGCCCTTGAAGGCTAGATTATGGAATCGCCTTGCCTTATTTTGCTCGAGATGATCTGAAGCTGAGAAGCCATGAGATTTAACCATATACAGTTGTAGGATCAACTTTGATCTCACCTGGTATAGTCCTTCCCTTGTGATTAGAAAGTGGCAGAACCTTTGTTTACTATGAATGTTTTGCCAAGACGATCTTTAAGCTCTCATCCGTGTACCAATACTACTGATATTCCTCACCCCAATTACCTTGATTTCCATTATGTTCAGATTGACTATTAAGATTGAGTACCTTTATGAGATTAAGTATATTCTATATGAAGAGCAAATTCATCCTACAAACTACTCAGATTGTATATTCACTCGCTTTTAAGATTGACTACCTTTATGAGATCAAGTATGTTCCAGATGAAGAGCAAATTCATCTTACAAACTTTCCCCCATCAACCCCTATACAATCTTCCCCAAAGCATCATATTCTCACATTTTTCGGTCTATCTGATCTACCAAGAAGACCCCCACTCTCAAGGATTATGTGTAATCATCCAAATTTTCTCAATTTCATATTACTGCTTCTGGAAAAGAGCAGTATTTTATATTGAGATTTCCCCAGAACTTATTCGTTAGTGGATAGCTTAGGGTTACACCCACCTTCATCTTGGTGCTATTAGGCTTTCTCTCACCTTTTATGGCAGAAAGGGTCTTCCTATTGTCTCTCACACAGACTTTTGGACACAAGGTTCAAGCATTATGGGCATGCTGCCATCAGTAACATTCAGGCCACTCTGAATGTCGGAAATGTATTTTACATTGTTTCCTAATTATAATATTCCTCTAGCAGATCCTTTACTACCTACAACTTTGAAGTTCTTGACATAGCTCACCAGTGCTCCTCAGGCAGAATCAGCTCTGGCAACAACTCTACACTACCTGATGTGTTTCAAGCTGCAAAATCACTCTTTTGATCTAGATAGTGGCTACACTAAAGATGCTCTCTTCATAAAAGTCTACTTAGTGCAGTCAACTACAGTCACCCATGTCCCTCGTCAGATTCCCCGATCTGAGTTGATTGCTTTCCTTCCTGAGTCATGGATTACTACATATGAGCAAACTCATAATGAACCATCCCCAACAGAGCCTGTTTCATCATCAAACCCTCAATACCAATGTCTTCTAAATGGGCATCTTCAGATTAGCTTTCCCAAGCCCCCAAAATCTTATGCACTTCTTCCTCTATATATATTCTAGATGAAGCGCAATTCCATGATGTTCCAATTAGAGCCTTTTTAACTGAAGGGTTATCGTTCTATAAGTTCAGCTTTGCCACCAGTGACAAATATTTTGATATCTGTGGGTGTCCAGACTTCTTGACGTCAGATTCTGACGACAATCGCCCTCGCCGATGAAAGAATAAGTCTTATCGTGTTCAAGACCAAGACCTTCTTTGGGCCTGATACCAAGATGGTTGCCCAAATGTTGGTCCTCTTGGTGAAGACTCTGGCAAGTATCAATTCATAGTGGACTATGGTACTCATAAGCCATGCACTCTTGGCTGTTGTACCACACCTCCTAAACCACCTCCTTCGACGTGCTGGCCAACCCAGGCACCTTGGCAGAACACTCTGTGCTCTACTCCATCTTCTTCCTTTCCCTATTAAAACACTAACTTAGGGATTAGCACTTCCTTCCAGTAGCCACCCCTCTGAGCCAATTTGTTATATGTTGCTTACAAGTCTTCTTTGAATGAGAATCTGTAGCAATCGATTGGCGTTGATTGATAAATAAAGTAATACCGCAAGTGAACAGGTCGTGTGTAGATGTAGGTCGATCACAGGGAGGTGAGCTCTATGAATATTCAGTTCTAACCTAGGCATAATATAACTAATGATGTTACAAATTAAAGTAAACTAAACTAACAATGGTGAAAGGCAAGAATTAACTATGAAATTAAATTAAACATGCAATAATAAAGTGAACCTAAGATAAAGGCAAGAATGAATAATGAACCTAAAATTATAGCACGAGAGAGGTGTGAAATTATGATGTCGGAAAGCACTTAGGAATTAGAATCCACCATGAAATTTATGAACAATCTATAAACAATCTAGCCAAATGTCTCATGCTTGAATAGGTTAATAGGAAATATGGATTTTTAATGTAATATGTCCCATTAGTTATTCAATACATACATAGCATTAGATTATAAGAACGACTATATTGGAAGTTGGCAATTACACCATACGGAAGGTAATCAATGGCATACATAACTTTGACTTTAAAATAGGGTTTTGGTTATATGGAATTAAGAAAATGGGCATCAATTGCTTATAAGTTGCTATTGTTCCTCCAATTCTCGTAACGAAGCCCTTCTCTTGTAAGTGTTGGTTGGGGTGGAGATGGACTCCATAGTCTGAATCTCTAGTTTCAGTTTTCACTAACATCTCATGGTTTCATCCAATCCCTAAGTTGCGGGATTTAGTCAACCATGGTGATGAAGAAAGATGAAAAATAACTAGAAGATGGACAAGACATGATATTGAATTAAATTTGAAATTAAAAAGAATAAAAAAAAATAATTTACTAAATATGTACTGAAAAAATCTAAGCTTGAGAACTACAAACTTCAACTTCAATCTTTACTTACAACTCAAGAGAAAAGAAAAATCTCACAAGAAAAAACTCTCTAAAAATTAATTCTCAAGTTATAAATTAGGTTCCTATTTATAGGCTAAGGAGAAAGAGTGTCAGAAATAGTTTAGGAAAGGAAGAGATACGTGCAAGAGAAGAAAGAGGGGAAAAAAAAAAAAAGGAAACTAAGAAGAAATAGGAATAAGAAAAAGAGAGTTACGTGCGGGAGAGAGGAGAGGTATTTTGAATTTTTTTTTTTAATTCTAAATTTCAACTTAGATTCCAACTTAGCCAAAAACGGTTTTTCGGCTATATCTCTCTATCTTGACCCCGAATTGATTCGACCTGAGAATTAAAGATGCATCATTTTAAATTACAAATGCAACGGGCCTGATACCCAATATGTTCTGAAGAACTCATCTTTTAAAATTACCATCATGCCCCTACACTTCTCTTCTCAAAGTTGCGCAGGTCCTCCTTGTCTGATTCTTCTTTATTGCTTAATCTCTTGGTCAAACTTCTAATTTGAGGTGAAACTTCATCCTATCTTGCTATTGATCACATGTGAGTTGATCCATGGGTAAACCAGTGTCTAGATTGCATCGAATTCTCGCATTTAGCATATTTTATGCGTATGACCTTGTAATCTGCAAATGTGAGAAAATCACATTATGTAGTCACTTTTATCATCAATTTAGAATCAAAATGCTTAATTAAAACCGTAATGGACGTATAAAATACGGCCTAATCACACTCCCCAACTTGAACTTGTACTCGTCCCGAGTGAAATAAAGATAAAGAAATAGTTAGCTCAAATAACCAAGAACAATGCCCTCTTGCACCATGAAATGGCATGTTTCCCAATTGAGGGCCAAGTTCTTCTATCTACATCTCTTCTTTTTTTTTTTTTTT